>NC_048597.1:18408098-18708098 GCF_003668045.3 Cricetulus griseus
GTGTGTGTGTGTCTGTGTGTGTGTGTAATGCATGCGGTACAGAAGTTGACATCAGGTGTCCTACTCAATCCTTCTCCACCTTATAGTTTTTAATCAGTCTCTCACTGATTCCAAAGTTCAAAAGTCACCTAGGTTAGCTAGCAAGCCCCAGGAATCTACCTGTTTCATCCTCTCCAATGTTAAGGTCACAGGCATGTGCTGACGTGACCCCTGTTATGTGGGTGCTGGGGATCCAAGCTCATGACCCACCCTGTTCGTGTGCAGCAAGAACCTTCTAACTGAGCCATCTCTCCAGGATGATATCTTACTTTCTCCCTTGAGAACCAGTGTCTGGTTCAATGTTTTCCAAAAAAAGGAGTCAAATGCAGCTATCTGGATGCATCGTGTGTCTTCTTGCATCACAAAATGAACAGAGCTTTGTATCCGAATTCATAGTTATTTTTCTATTAATACTGTGAGGTTATGCCGGGCCACATGGCATCTCTGTGAGCTACTAAATTACAAAGGTAGTTTAGCCATTTACCACAGTGTAACTGTAATCTTAAATCAATTTTCAGTCATTTCAGGAGAATTTTCTGTGGATGGTTGTGCCAGTTTCTATGCTATTGTCTCTTGCTCAAGCCACTCTCCTGTAATTGCTTTGAAGTGCTGAAGCTGGGACTCCACCATCCACTTTCTGCCTAGTTACCAGACTCCGGGTGAGGTTCTTCCGATAAGAATAGAGGCGAAGAAGGGACTTGCCCCTTCATGCCCGTTCACTGTTCATTTCCTGTTTGCCTCAGTAGGTTCCTGGGAACTCTCTGGGCAAAGCTTTATCCTGGCAACCACAGTTCTTCCCTACGCAGCAGCGGCTGAGATCCGGTGGTGATTCTTCTAAGTATCCCCTTTAAGACAGTCTACCCATCACCATTTCACCCTTCCCACCACAGCACCTGTCCTCTGAGAAGGCATCTCAGCCTCTTAGAGCTTCTCTCAGGCCCACAGACAGCTTTGTTCACCGACGAGCAGAAACTACAACCTATCCTTGGAAACCCGAGTCTCAGCTCTATGGGACAGTGTCGCTGCCTTGCTTTTCTGGTCTTTCGATCATAATGCCATCAGTTTCCCACGTTTCCTCCTTCCAACGCACAACCCTTTCCTCTTCTTACATTTCCAGTTGCCCAGTTCACAGCTTTGTACCCAGTTAGTAATTCTTTACAATAAACTCTCCTTGTTCAATAATGAGTCTGTTTTCTCTGTCCTGATTGGACCCTGGCAGGGCTTATAGAGCAGTGGCTGTTTTGTACTCCATACGTGGTGAAACAAATAACTCACAGTCACTCAGTTTATGTGAGGTAACTTCTAAGAATTCCGTTAGATAGAAGTGGATGTACAGAGCAAGAGGTGAGCTCTGATGAGCGTGGGCCAATAAACTGTTCTGCAAAGCATGGCTCGCTGTACCACAGGGAGACTCCAGCCACCGACTTACTGCTATTCATCCCATGTCCTAACACTACACGTCCACTGCAACAACAGGACAGCTTTTCAGGGTGTGATCAGGCTAATGATCGGTTCTTTGTGAACCAGGGTGTTTTCGTGATCTGAGGCTATTTTGAAATCAGCAGGTACTTTCAAAGAATTACCATAGAAAGCCCATGTTTTGAAAAAGTCGGGGAAATATTAGCATGCCCTCCCCACCCCTGTAATGGTCACATTTGTGAAGTATGACTACAAGATTCTGGGGTTTGTCTTCTGAAATATCCTGATATACCAAGATTCCAGGGCGTGGCTGGTTTGCTTGAACCTGGTTTTCCATAAAGTTTTATGTTTTCAAAACTTCAAGTTATCCTAAAACTCTGCTACTTAAAGCAAACATTAAAAGAAGAAAGCAGGACTGAAAAGATGGCTCAGCAGTTAAGACCGATAGGTACTTTTCCAGAGAAACAAGGCACATTCACATGGAAGCTCACAACTGTGTACATCTCCAGTTCCAAGGGATCAGATAAATGCCCTCCTCTGACCTCCACAGGCAGGCACACATGTGGCAAGTAAAACACCCATGTAAAGCACCCATGCACATTCAGTTAAATTAAAAAGATAAGGCAGTTCACTGTTGCTTCAAAAGCCAAAGTTTCTTTTTTCCTTCACAGTACATTGGTTGTCAAAATAAGCTTGTTTGGGCAATTAGCTTGGCTTTTTTAATCTGTACCCATAAATACTTGAAAGTAAGCTGCCAAACTCTGTAGGTTATTGGTAAAATGTTTTTGATATAATTTTGTTGATTAAAACATCATGTTTTCCTGTCATAAAGTGGACAGATATATCATCGAAGCAAGGGCTTGTAGATCTATAGTTTTCTTTTTGCTACATTCAAATTTTAATTTGAATTGAAGAAGCCAGATTTTATTTTATTTTGTTTTTTGGAAATAGTCATATCAATTGCTAATAATTACAGCTTTGTTTTATTGCTTAGGTCTAGATCTAGTTCCACTTAGTCCTCAGGTCTAGACCTTTAATCCAGTGCCAAAGAGAAATGGTCACTATGAGTGAGGTCCTCTCATGAATGATTTTACAGGTTGTATTTTAAAGCATCCACACTGAGTCTATTTTTGTGTAGTGATTTGGGTAAATAGGCTGATGTAGTGAAAGTTAACACTGATTTTTTTTTTATGTTTTTAAATAATAAGACTACTCTGTATGTTGTGGACACTGTCATGATTAGGTTTTGTCAGCTTGACACAAATTAGAGTCACCTGGAAAACCTAAACTGAGGAATTGCATCCATCAGATTTGCCTTGGTAATATGGGAGGTTCGGGCCCTGCCCACTATGGGTGGGGCCACCCCTTGACAGGTGAGCAAGCCAGGAGGATCTGGCCAGTAAGCAGCATTCCTCCAGGGCCTCTGCTTTAGTTCTTGTTTCCAAGTTCCTGCCTTGGATTTTCTTGCTGATGGATGGACTGAAATCTGTAAGCCAAATAAATCCATTTATCTCCAATTTGGTGTTGGCCAGTGTTTTATCATAGCAACAAAGAGGCCAGACTTTTAGATGCACTGAACCCTATTGTGCCAATTTTTCTGGAAAGGCTATAAACTTTATGGAAAATACCTACATTTTCTCTGAGAGTCTCAGACATTGGTACTATCCTCAGCATAAAAGAGAGAAGGACAATGTGACCACACACAGTATAACTCAGTACTTAATTGGGCTTGTCTAGTCAAAACACACTACACATTTCTTGGGCACTTTGCTGCTAGAATAGGGCTATGGTCTACACAATCTCTTTTTACATTCACCCAACAGAGCTATGGAAATTTTTGCAGAATTATTTAGATTTTGCAATGTCTCTTTCACATGAAGAGCTTTCTGGATAACCATATGAATTCACAAGTAAAACTGCTTGAATTTGTGTTTCATATTTTAATTTTTTCCCAGCGTGAATGAGAAAATGTGTCTTAAGTTATTAACTGAAACTGTTTAGTGGTTGAATTTCCAACTAAAGTTTCTGTTTCTTTGTCAGGTTTTTAAAAAATCTAAAGATTTTTCAACACCATTTTGCTTCAGACCCATAAGTGATTTAAATACAATAAAACTCATGAAAATTGTATTTAAATCATGTGTGCGATTTGAGTTTTGGAAAAAAAAATCCGTCATAGTATAATCAAGATGGGAAAAAATCATGATAGGAACCATTCCAATCTTTACAAAATTCCAATCAATTTTCTTAATTCCTACTAATTACAAGCTACTTTTGGTCATTAGACTTTCCCCTTATCTAATTTCATATAAACGGATTTGTGTAAGTCCATATAATGGAAATGAGATAGTCTATGCTTTGGGAACCTGACCTTTTTCAATTTACTTAGTAGATTTGAGGTTTGCTTCTGATGTTGGCTATGTAAGTAATTCTCATTGCTGAATACTATTTCTTGATTTGCCTATATCATAACTTTTTTTTTTACACATTCATGAGTTAATAATCAGGTATTTCCAGACTTGGCTATTATAATTAAAGGTTCTAAAATACAATTTGTTTTCAAACACTGAACAGACCTGAGTGTTTTTCTTGGCCAAGTATCTAGGCGAAGGAGGGGTGCTGAAGGAAGCAGATTTTTCCCTGGTATCATCATAGTTGCAGAACAGCTTTCCAAAATGACTGTGCAACTGCAATATATGTGCATTGGAAGTACTTCAAATGCTTCCAACACTTGGTATTTCACTCCTTTGGATTTCAGTTAATCAGGTAGCAAATGACTGTAGCTTTAGTTGCATTTCCTGGATGCTTATGTGTGGTGGTATTCGTTTATCTTTAGGGACACATTTGCTGGGGGGACACTGATAAACAGACTTCTACAAGTCTAATATCAAACTTTTGGATTTTTAGTAGGCAATGGGAAGAAAAAGAAAAGAGGAGTATTTGCAAAATAGATTCTTCTTACACTACTGATGCTTTCAATACTTAGGGATCTCATACAATTCAATAAAGCAAACCTGTTGAGAAGGAGGTCAAATACATGAGTATATAATTTTATACTTTTTATTTCAAAGGCATCTCCTTTCTATTTTTCCATTTTTTAAAATTTTAAAAATTAAAATATAATTATATCATGACTCCCTTTCTTTTTGCTTCCTTTGGCCTCCACCATGACCCCACTCCTCGATGCATCTCAAATCCATAACCTCTTTTGTGTGTGTGTGTGTGTGTGTGTGTGTGTGTGTGTGTGCATAAACATACAAATACATCCTGCTTAGTCCATTTAGTATTACTTGTATGTATATGATTTCAGAGCTGCCAAGTCAGTATTGGATAGCTAATTGGGGGCTCATTTTATTTATAGTTTCCTGTAGTTCTCTTTAGGGATATGACCTTAGATTTCCCCTTATATGTTAATGTGTCTGTTGATGTGGTTATTGTTTAGGTCTTGTTTCGGCAGTCATACTGTTTGGGTGTTACTATAAATCTTTCTGCCAAAAGCCGCCTGAGCCCCACTGCCACGTGTGAGCTTTACGACAGCCACCTGCCTGAGTTAGGCTCAAATGAATACACAGAGAGATTTGTATTAGTTACAAAGCTGCTTGGCCAATGACTAGGACTTCTCATCTGCTAGCTCAGTCTCAATTATCATACATCTATATATTTTATAAGACTTATCTTATCGGATGCCTTATTGGCGTCCCTCCTAGCTGGTGGATCACATCGTGCCGCTGGAGCAGAGGGGGGAAAAAGAGAGCCCTTCCTGTTTCTCTTTCGCTTAAATATGAGTCTCCTTGCTATGTCACTTCCTGCCTGGATCAGCACTTCTCTACTACATTTCCCAGAATCCTCTTTGACTCCTAGTTCCGTCTAACTTGCTGTCTCATTGGCCAAACAGTATTTTATTCAATAATCAATAAGATAAACATACACAGTAGTACATTCCCCATCATTTGGGTATCATGGACAAGGTACAATCTCAAAGCAGATTTCCTGGGCTTTCTCTTTCAACCTTTCCATCGTATTTCCTGAGCCTTAGGTACAAGAGTTGTGTTTTAGATATATCCCCTGGGGCTGGGGATCCCAGAATCAGGATTTTCTGCATTTGGACTGGTTGTGGAGTTCTGCAATGGTGTACATCTGTTGCAAATTGAAGTTCCTTTGATGAGGAGTGAGAGCTATCCTTTGTGTGAATATGAGGCTAAGTTTGTACAATGTAGTGAGGAATTGTAATTGGTTTGATAAACTGGTGGAATAAGGTTCTCCTCTAGGATCCAGAACCTTTTTAGCTCTGGGAGACTGGGCTCCTTTCCAATATCAGGCATGCTTTCCCTCTTGTTGAGCAGGCCTTAAGACCAATAAGACAGCTTTTGTTTTCCACTAAGTATGAGAGCAATGATAGCATCCTCAGTCACGTCTGCCATGCCAGTCATTGCTGTGGATCATAAGCATCGCCGCTGGGGAGGACCACCAGTTGCTTCCCTCATGTGGAAGCTCACATAGTACTTCAAAGGTCTCTTTGAGTGTCTTCTAGTCTCATGCATCAATATTTAGTTAGTCTCATGCATCGATATTCCCCACCTCAAATGAGTCAGGAAAACCCCACAGGTGTGCCCTACTTGCTTGGGTTTTAGTTGATTCATTCAGATGTGGTCAAGTTGACAACCAAGACTATCCAATCAGGCTTAACAAGTTTGTCTTTCAAATTTTGGATAGTCAATTCATGTTTACTGTAAAGCTCCATTCTACATTTAATATAAAACTCTACTTTAGGTCTATCATCTAATATCTGTTATATGTTGAGTTTTAAATTGTTTAATTTTTGTGTTTATCTTTCCTTTTCTTTTTTGTCTTTTTCATTTGTTAAGCAGCTCTGATATTTCATTTTAGTTATTCTCTTAGTTTCTTAACTATGGATCCCTTTGAATGCTTTTAAGACCTTCCTTGGACTGAAATATAGAGCTTACATGTACCCTAGTTGCTCAGAGTTAATGTTGAGTTGCTTCAGTTAAATTACGAGAAACTTACTATAGATTATTTTTATTGCTCTGTGTGTAGATTCATTATTTCCTGTTGTTTCTTATCTCCTTTTAAAATTTATATGTTGCAAATAATATGCTGTAGTACATTCATATTATTTTTATTTTCTTTGCCGTGCTAGCGCTAGAACCCATGTTTTGTTAGACAAGTGGTCCCTGTTTGTATTCAGGACACTTTAGGCATTTTACCACCAAGCCTGCATGTAGGTGAAGGATATTTCCACAAGAATTTCACCAAATTTGCCAGTCATGGTCCACATGCTTTCTATATATACAATATGCTTTTCCTCTGATTCCTGATGTCTGATTTTTCTTCTTTCCATAAACAATGCTATTTTCTGGCACAGGGCTATGTTGGCCAAAGATGTTGGCAGTCCATTCTCTAAATTGAGTATCACTTATCCCTACACATCCACATAACTCCCTCCCTTTCTTTTTTGTTAACTACCCATCAACATGTCATGGGATGGGTAGCTTACACCTGGAATGTCTCTTTGAAATAGCGCTATTGTCTCACCTTCTTATTTGTTTGTTTATTTGTTCATTTTTTGAGATGGTGTCTTTTTGTGTAACCCTGGCTGCCCTGGAACTTGATTTGGAGATCAAGCTGGCCTTGAACCTGGAGACCTTCCTGCCTCTGCTTTCTAAGTGCTAGGATTAAAGATGTTTGCCACCACCAACCAGACTATCTTATCCTTTAATGGAAGTATCAGTAGTGCCAAGGTATGATTTTAGCTATTCTGGCTGATGGAGACTGTTAATGGCTTCAAATCCTAATGAGTTCTGTGATGCCAACATGAGAAACACTGTATGGTTCTAATGTAATCCAACTGCTCAAGAGATGAAAGCTGTCACTAGAGTCCTCAGAAAACCTTTGTAAGCTGGCTCAGGTGTACAGAACAAAGTGTGCACTGCTGTACAATGAACTTGAGATCCTTGTTTAAAGTAACATCACACTAACTTAATATAATGTAAAGAGTGGCAGCGCCAAGGGACTGGAGAGAGGGCTTGGCAGCTAAGAGCATATTGGGCAAATACATACATTCAGGCATAACACTCACATACAAGGTAAAATCTAAAAATATTTTAAAAGAGTATTGGTACGGTAAGCTCAATGCAGTAAAGCTAGTATACATCACCCTTAAAACGAAAGAACACGGTACCTTTCAATGCATCTGGAATCCACGAAGTACTATTGTATTTTCTCTGACTGTAAAGTCACAGGGCTAGTAAACTCCTACGGCACTGGGAACAGAAGGTCATTTGAAAATTTTCCATTGAAATTTTGATTAATTAACCTTGTCTCAAGTGGCTGGCTTTCAGTGTCTCTTTTTGTTAGTAATATTCTATAAATTTCCTTTGATAGAAGGGATTACATTTTGGAGTGTATAAAATATCAGAATTAAGTTTGGGGAACTGCTGGCTTCCCTTCTATTCTTGCATTTATTAATCTGTTCTTTAAAAAGCTGTAATATTTGCAGTATTCCAATGTTTTATGGCAAGATCTTGTTTATGTATGCAGAACTCAAACGCATATGGATTTCTTCCCGGGTACCTGCTTTTCATAATAAAATATCATAGGCATAGATAGACTTACGCAATGATTCCAGCAAAAATGTGAATTGATCAATTATATAAACAAGTGAGTAAGTTAAGCAAAGTTTAAATAATTTATGAGAATTTTTTCATTTTTTGGCTTATTTGTAGTATATAAGATAATTTTATTTAATCCCAAATATATATTCATGGCAAGTCAATAGTTTCACAGATATGCCTCATTTAGTTTTTGCTTAAAGCCTTTGAATGGCTTATAATATGAACTGGCTGGAAGCAATTAGCATATAATTAAAACAATGCTTTTCAAAATCCACAAGCAGTTAAAGCAACATTATTTAATCATTTGATTTATTCAATGAAAACATATCTTTGGATGAAGACTTCTATTTTCGTATTGGATTCCAAAATTCCTCCTTATTTTTTGTTAGATATTCAACAGTTGCCATGCCTTTGCATTTGTCAAATGGTGAAATAAATCTTTTGGCCCCGAAATAGAAGGATGCTCCCTCATCACCTCCTCTGTCCATAGAGAAGGGACAACTATTGATGAAGGAAGTCAACATGTCCAATGCAAGACTGAACCAAACACCTGTTTGCAGTGTGATTTTTAGGCAGACAGAGGATCAAAGAGATCACTCAACAATGAGTTCCTCAAATAGCAACAGACTTATTTAAGTGACTACTTATTGAACTTGATGTGTGCCTCCTGGGAAGAGACTGGGATGGAAGGAGACGGTTGAGATGGTTCCATGAGGCTGAACCCACACGAGTTTCCTCTAGGCTGGGTCAGTGATAGAGAAAAGGAGGTTATCTGTGTGGTTTTAGCTGAAATTGTCTTGTCAGGAGCCAAAAAAACAAATATGAGGGTTAAAAGTAGTTTAGGTAAAAGCTTAAAAGAAATGGCTGATAGCTTAAGTGAAAACAAAAATCAAAGGAAAGGAGATAAATTTAGACACACCCAAAAGACTGTTGTTTAAGGGTGGTCACTAGCCTGAAGGCGGTGGTCCTGATTAGCCAGACCTCAGGATTGATCTTAATTTACAGAAGAACAGAAAGCTAATTTCATTGGCTAATCCTAGAAGTAAAATAAGAACTCACAGATTCTAAATATCTCTATCTCACAAACTAGTCTGCTAACATTCTTACCATGATTGGGAGTTGGTGCTGCTTTTAAGCACTTTTTCCCCAAATGCAATGTGGAGTGATATGTGTCTAGGCGTGGATCGTGTGAGACATGCAGTTTATGTGACTGTTGAGGAAGCTTAGGCTCTGAAATACAAAGCAGGTGAGAGCTCAGGAATCCTGAGGTGAGCAAGAGAAAGGCAAAGCTGGGCAACCCTCTGTGTCCTCTTGGGCAGGTATTCCTGGGAGAGGGAAAAGAGGGCAATATTGAAGAAAAACATCACACCGCTTTAGACTGAGTTTGTAGAAATGGGTATTTGAATAAATATGAGTCACCTTTATATTTGTTTGTATTTGAAGGGAAGTGATTTAAATAAAACTGAAAATCAGGAAGTGAATAATAAAAATTGTATCTATATACATATATATGTACTGTTTCTTAAAATTGCACTTCTATGCTATGATAAAATCATCTTTTGTGGCAACTTAAAAACACATCCTTATAGGGGTTAGGATGTCTTTATTCAGATAAACACCAGCCAAACACAAGCCAGAGAGAGAGAGAGAGAGAGAGAGAGAGAGAGAGAGAGAGAGAGCCCTGAGGCAGCAAGCTAGGGAGCCCAGCCTCCTTAAGAATTCCACTGAACCTTCTTAAGAATTCATCCTGAACCTTCCCTGACCACGCCCTCACAGGTGTAGTCAAGCATACCTGTATCGGGCTCCTAGGAGGCGGGGCTACAGTGTCTCCCTACACATCCTGAAAGTATTAGTATTTATTTGGCATACACTTGTAAGAGTAGTACATGAATGGGTGATATTCAAGGGCTTAACAACCAGATTGCTCTTAAAAAAAAAACAAAAAAAAAAAACAAAAAAAAAAACCAAACCAAACCAAAACAAAACAAAACAAAACCTGTAGATAAAACTGTATTTGTACATCTTCAAAATAGACAAAATCTTATGGTGGGTCATTTTTCTTGCATTAACTACACAGGTAACAATATTTTACTTAGATTTGAATAAAAAAGGAATTAAAAGGAAAAGCAGGACTTCTCCTAGGTTTGATGGAGGAAAAGTTTATTGTAGATAAAAGGGAGAGCATAGGTAGAGGCAGGGACATCTGAGAGAGTCGGGAGTGGACATGATCCTGAGCCATGTGAGGAGAAGCCGGGGTGGGAGTGGTGTGGAGTGGAGCAGGGCAGAGAAGTGGATGAAGCATGAGCAGTAGCCAAGGAGGGCAAAGGTAAAAAAGGAGTGGGTATCCAAATATCTGGATTAGATAGTGAAGAGCCTCTGGGGAAAGAGCAGCTCAGCCTCTGTGCTGGAGAGTTCCTAGGAGAGGGCAGGGTATGCCTGCCATACCATGTACCAGGTTGGGAGTGAGGGATGCTGGGAGAACCTAGAGGCCAGGTCAGCTTTGATATGTTAAATAGCACCTCCACCGTTTGTCCCAGAGTTCCAGGAACATGTGCTGATAATTTAAAGATAAAGCTTTGGAATCCTGATGTGTGTGATGGCTATAGAGGTAACAGGCACACATTCCTGCCTTTGGGATGGTGGCTGGTTATGACACAGTCAGTCTCACTTGGAACTCAAAGAGCGAAGGTCATTTTTCATCTCCACATGCACCTCTCTGGTTTCATATAAGAATCCCCTTTTGAAATTGCCAGAGAACTACAAGGATGGCACCAACTAACAATCTAAGCAATAGTGGAGAGGCTACCTTAAATGCCCTTCCCCGATAATGAGACTGATGACTACCTTATATGCCATCCTAGAGCCTTCATCCAGTGGCTGATGGAAGCAGAGGCAGACACCCACAGCTAAACACTGAACTGAACTCCTGAAACTCAGTTGCAGAGAGGGAGGAGTGATGAGCAAAGGGGTCAAGACCAGGATGGAGAAACCCACAGAAACAGCTGACCTGAGCAAGTGGGAACTCATGGACCCCAGACTGATATCTGGGAAACCAGCACAGGACTGATCCAGACCCCTTGAATGAGGATGTCAGTGAGGAGGCCTGGGCAATCTATGGGGCCTCTGAAAGCGGATCAGTATTTATCCCTAGCAAAAGAATGGACTTTGGGAGCCTATTCCATATAGATGGATACTCTCTCAGCCTAGACACATGGGGAAGGGTAGACCGCCCTGACCAAATGATAAGACAGAACTTTGAAGATCCCCCATGCAAGGCCTCACCCTCCCTGTGGAGCAGAAAGGAGATGGGATAGTTGGGGGTAGGGCAGGAGGGGAGGGAGAGGGAACTGGGATTGACAGGAAATACAAGCTTGTTTCTAATTCAAATTTAAAAAGAAAGAAAGAAAGAAAGTAAGTAAGAAAGAAGAAAGAAGAAAGAAGGAAACAAAAAGAATCCCCTTTAAAAGCAAGTACCCCAAACTGCATATCCAAAGCCTCCCTGGGATGAAAGCACCAGAAAGCCCCACATAATTTGCATTTTAATGGGTAAAAATAAGAGTGGAAACAGGTCTTTGGACTTAAACCACAGTGGCAATATCTCTGTCATTAAGAGGACCAAAAACTGGAAGTTGGGTGGACTTAGGAAAGAGACGCTGTGACTCTTAAGAACGTCCATTTGTTTACAGAATGGAGCCAATCTGATTAAGTCCAGGTCCCTGAGCCTTCAAGCCGCACATTTTCTTAATGAAAAACTCTAACTTCAGACCTTATACATTCTCCATGAATAGGTGTCATTACTCATTATCACATTTATCAATACTTGTAAAACAATGAGGTGACAGCAATAGGTCAGGGAAGAGCTGAAATAGAGTTGGAAAAAAAAGGAGAGAGATAATAGTAGTTTAGATCATTTAAATACATGCCGTTCTTCTCCCTTAAAGAAGCAGCAACAGCCATCATTCCCCCCTCCCAAATTCAGAAGCAGGGTCAAGGAGTTGGCCTCTGTTGTGAAAACAGCAGTGGGATCAGGCTCTCCTTACCCTCCTCCAATTCTGAATTGGAAATGACAAAGCTCCCGACTGATAAAATTCTGAAATATATAATCAGTGAAGTGATAATTACTGAATCTCATTTTTAGAAATCCATTAACAGGTGTCTCTTTAGTCATAGAGAAAAGTCTTCATAAATATTGAACTGTGCTATCACGTGTGCAAGTTTCTTTCAAATAATGGAGTCAGTCTTCGTAATTTCAGAGTAACTATTTGCCATTAATTGGCTGTAAGATTTAATCAAGTAAAAGGTGTCATTTATTAATTCCGATTGGTAAAGTCAGAAAAATGGGTAACGTTACCAATCATTCATTAAACCTCCTCAGAAACTCTTGGTCAGGGTTAGAACTCAGAAACAAAAGCTACCTCTGTGATCTGGTGGTTCATGCATATATTCCCAGGACCCCAGAGCTGGGGCAGCAGCATTATAAGTGCTAGGTCATTCTGGCTACAAGCCTCAAATAAAAAACAAATCAACCAAACAGCAATATAATAACACCAAAAGAAGGTAACTCTGTGTTGTTGTTGTTGTTTTCCTAACTGAAATAAGACAGATTTGCCAATAGGAAGTTTCCATGGATCTTATAGTAAAATGTCACTGCTTCACTTAAAAATAAAAAAGGCAATAATGTGATGAGTATTGGTTAAAAGTATTTAGTGGAAAGGCTGAAAGGAGATAGGAAATCAAAATTCTCAGCACAACCATAATCTCATGTGATTATGATTTATAGTGTTACATTTTTTGATGTTCTCAAGTAATAAATTGTGCTACAGCTATGGCACCTAGGAGCACACTGTGGTCTGCCTATTAGTGTTCTCTCCAAATTCACCTACTGGAACCTTGCCCTTCAATTCACTCTTATTAGGACATGACACATAGATGTGATTGCATTATGGAGGCACAGACCCTAGGAGTAGGATTAGTCACCCATAAAACGGGAGTGAGGGAGCTTGTATCGTTTACAGACTTATCAGAAGGAATTGTAGATGAACCAAGAAGTGGAAATCTCAACAGACACTGAATCTCCTAATGCCTTTTTCTGGGAATTTCCAACCTTGAGTTCTGTGGGAAGTAAAATTCTATTGAGTGAGAGCTATCCGGTGTATGATTTTTAAATCAATTCCAATACATATCTCCCAATAAACCAAGGCAAGGCAGTAACCCCCTTTATACTATTGATGCTGGGGACACAATGGGATCAGACCAGCCTATGTCGAAACAATGGGGTTCTCATAGCGTGGGGTGAGCACCATAGTTTTCTTCCCAGTTTCCTATCATGAAGACGGGTCATCTTCAATAACAAGGAAAAAGAAAAAGATAGAAAAATGGTGTTCCAAATGACCAGTTCAATTAGTCACCTCCATAGCCGTATCAGCTTGACAGCATTGAGATGAAGGATTGGGTACACTGAGTGTAAGGTTTGCTAGAGTAATTGCTTGTTGGGATCCTTCTCTTCAACCATGCTAGGTTTAGTTTAGAATCCAAGGTCACTTCTGTGTGTTCCTTTCCAGAATTTCACCAAGCACTTTTGTTTACATGCTAATATATTAAAATACCACAAAATTGCTTAAGGTATCTTAAATATTACTAACATATTACATTAGACTCAATTACTTTCCTGGTAAGGAAAACAATCAACCAAATGTTTTGAAAGAAAGGTTCGTAAATATCGGGAGATTGACCTCTTCTTTATTTGAAGCCTAGTTCGACTCTTGGCAGAAAGTTAATTCACTTCTTTAACAAACGCTTTTGAATATCTTCTATGCTTAAGACCTGTGTAGAGTTAATGGAATTATAGGAGTACACAGAACTTCTTTCCGCAGACTTACAGTCTAGGGGAGGAAACATGAATAAAACAGTCACACCAATGAATTTATGTAAAATTATAATTCTGTGTAAAATTATGATGTGTTAAGAACGACAGATGGAGTGGCGTTGAGTGCTATGAAAGCATAGTTTTAACCCAGTGAAAGTACAGCAGAGAGTGTGGGCTGAGGAAACACCCAACACTGAGAGAAGGGGGCCCGTTAATGATGAGTGTGTTGTGCTAAAACTAATTCCAGGTGAGGAAAACAATTCAAACGTATTAGAAAAGAAAAGGTGATTTTAGTCAGAGAGAATGCTAAGCAATGGATTGGCGATTGGATATTTTTTGTGAGATACTAAACTAAGGAAGCAGTTCAGTAGATCTGTGGTTAGCAAAACAATCTCCATTGCAGAAATAGTCCTGAAATCCTTCAGTACAGCATTGTTGCCGGGCATTGGTGGCGCATGCCTTTAATCTCAGCACTCGGGAGGAAGAGGCACTCTGTGAGTTGGAGACCAGCCTGGTCAACAAGAGCTAGTTCCAGGACAGCCCCCAAAGTCACAGAGAAACCCTGTCTCAAAATAAAACAAAAACAAACAAACAAACAAACAAAAGACTTGGGAATGAGAACCCTGGCGAGAAGTACAGTATAGAATCTACTGAAAGACCCCCGAAGAGGCACTTTCGTAGAGGGGAGACCCACACCCAGGAATCAGCGAGGCCACGAACTGGATGCAAAAAACAAGAGGCTTTATTGGAGACGCGGGTACCCGGGGCGACTTAGCCTTTGTGTGGCTAAGCGCCCCGAGCCAAGGGAAAGGGGTCCTTATATAGGGAAAAAGGCGCAAGCTAGGAGCAGGGATTCTATTGGATAATTCTAATGAGGCATTGTACAGAGCTATTCCCATTGGTCAATGTATATGAGGCGCTATACAGGGTTATTCAAATGAGGCAAAGTACAGAGTTATTCAAATGAGGTGAAACATAGAGTCTTTCAAATGAGGCGAAATACAGAATCATTTCCATTGGATGGTTCAAATGAGACACAGAGCCATTCCAGATCAGCATATTCTCAAGGTCTGGTGTCTGGTACAACAGACTCAATTCCCCCTCCCTCCGAGTCCAGATGGCTGACCTTGGGGGCGGAGACCTTGGGACGGAGTGTTTCTCTTCGGGCGGGGCGGGGGCTCAGGGGCAGGGCTCCAGGCCGGCTCACTCGGTGTTTGTTCTCGTGCTGGCCCACCTGGTGCTCATTCTCGGGCCGGCCCCACCCGGTGCTTGTTCTCGGGCCGGGCGGGGAAAGGCCACCGGGGGTGGGGATCGGGGAAGCCGCCGACAGGAGGAAGAGGAGACAAACTTGAGAAAGAAAGGGCTAAGGGACAGGGGTCTTTCACTACTTCTCTACACAGGAGGCTAGATCCCCTTCCTAGCGCCTGGAACCCGTGACTGTTACCTTAGATTTAGCCCAGCAGACGTCACAGATTGGATTGAATAAATATTTTAAGTTAAAAATACAAGGTTACTCTATGCTGGGCTTTGGTGGCACACCTTTAATCCCAGCACTTGGGAGGCAGAGGCAGGAGGATCTCTGTGAGTTCGAGGCCAGCCTGGTCTCCAGAGCGAGTACCAGGATAGGCTCCAAAGCTACACAGAGAAACCCTGCTCGAAAAACCAAAACAAACAAACAAACAAAAAAATTACAAGGTTATTCTGGATTGTCTGGGTAGGCTTGATGAAATAGAGTGTGCTCCATAAAACAGAAAACAAGAGGGCCAGTGTCAGAGGAGATAGCGGCGTGAGAGGATCAGACACTGGTGCGCTACAAAGAGGAAGCGAACAGCTAGAGGATGCTGTGGCCACCAGAACCCAGGAGAGGCCAAGGTGCCGCTTCTCCTCCAGAAACCATCATCTGAATACCAGAAGCTGAGACCAGGGCAACTGACGGTTCACTTTTGACCTTTAGAACTATGAAAAAATTGCTAGATTATATCTGCTATTATTTAATATGCTAGTAAAGGAACATTGAAATACATTGGGGACTGGTCAGAGGTAAACAGTCTTGTAGAGATCAACCTTCAGGGAGGACACTAGGAGAATGGCCCAGTACAGAAGACACGGACTACAAAGCAGAGAGAGTGGGATCCCAGAAGCCAGTAAGAAAATGACAGTTGTTGGTAAAATGTTATTGGAATTCTTGTTCTAGTTGTTGGTAAAGTGTGGTTGGAATTCTTGTTCTGTCCTGGAGAAAAAGAAAGTTGAGACTAGAGAAGGTGATGGGCTAGAGAAAGCTTCAAATCAGAATGACTGTTTGGTGGCCCTGGCAGGGAGATTGAGGTCTCTGGGTGTGAAGGATCAATTTTAATGTGAAATGGCACACGAGAGTTTGATTTGTAGGGACAGCCATTGATTTAGTACTGATGGAATCTACCTCTTCATCTTGTGTGTACCTACTGTTCTTTTGCTTCAGTATGCTGTGGGCGATGTTATGCTGCATTGCCTGACACACACGTTCTGTACTTCAAAGCTAAAATGCACAAGTTAATATTTCGTACTAACTTTCTATAGTGTGAGGAAAGTCTAACAAGCAAGGCATAGAGGAAATGGTCAGACAAAGCGTGGGAGCTCAGTCCAAACGGCATCAAGTGGCTTACAGACTGCTGCGCTCTCCTCTACCTCCTGCTATATCAACGGAGTCTCTGCACTCTTGCAGGATTTATGATATCTCGGTTGACATTTTTGCGTGTTTGTTTTGTTTTGTTTTCACTGTGGAATGCTGGGGTCTTTATTATACGAGGGTGTCCCATCATTCATTTCCTTTGACCTCACTCACCTCTGTCCAGGAGTGTTTCCCACCAACGTTCAGTCCAGTGAAAATGCCAACAGTTGAATTGGTACTGTCATTTGTGATGGAATTGGGAAATATCCACAGGCTCCTTCTGAGGATGAGGGCTGTGTTGATAGTTTTTTTTTTATTACTTTCACAAAATGCCACAACAATCAATTTACAAAGGGAAATGCTTTATTTTAGCTCATGTAGTCAGAGGTTTTAGTCTGTGATTGCTCATCTTTTGACTTGGGGACTTTGGTGAAGCATTATAGCCTAGAAAGGTATGCTCAATGAGTCTAGAAAACAAAGAGACAGGTCTAGGGTCCCAGTATACTTTTTGTGCTGGCTATGTCAGCTTGACACATGTTATAGTCACCTCAGAGGAGAGAACCTCAATTGAAAAAAATACTTCCGTAATTATCTTAATTAGTGATTGATGTTGGAAGGCTCATAGTGTTTGGTACCACCTTGGGCTGGTGGTCTTTGGTTCCGTAAGAAAGCAGATCGTGTAACCCATCAGGAGCAAGCCAGTAAGCAGCACTCCTCTGTGGTCTCTGGATTTACTCCTGCCTTCAGGTTCTTGCCTGGTTTGAGTTCTTGCCTTGGCTTCTTTCAGTGAATTGTGACTCAGGATATGTAAGTGAAGTAAACCCTTTCCCCTGTTAAGTTGCTTTTGGTCATAGAGTTTCATCACATCAACATTAACCCCTCAAGGGCGTACTCACCATGACCTCACTTCCTTCTGCAAGTCTTTACCCCCTAAAACTCCCATCCTATTACATGCCAGTAGCACCACAGATTAGTCAGTAATGCTATGTCTATGAGTCTTTAGGGGTCATTTCAGATCCAAACCACAGCAAGTTACAGTCTGGAGGGGAGCTGATTGTGGGCACTACTTCCTTCTCTCACAGTGACTGGTTTACGAAATTTCATTTTTTTTACTATCTTATTTGGGAGCCATTGCTGATTGGGGTTTTTGTGGACTTTGTGTGTGTGTGTGTATTTTTCTTTTTTATTCCTTATGTTGAATTCTATGGAAAGGAAAGTAAATATCACTTACCATCTTAACCTGAAACTTACAAACAGTATTTCACTAGTTACTTTCATCCATTATTTAAAAATACAGTCATTCCAAAATTATATTTCAGAACAGGATTAATTATTTTATGATGTTAGATTTATGACCACTACTGCCAGAACTAACTTGTGTTTTTAATTTCTCTAAAGTGCCTTGATCATGTAGTGATAGAAACAATAAACATCAAATAGAAGTATGTACTTGTGCTTGACAAGTAATTTATAAATATTTTACATGCACCTGCTACGGTGTGTATTTCCATACAGATAATACATAGGCAGACTACCTCTGCAAATAAAAGTGCTGACCACACAAAGTTGTAATTCCTAGGTGTTATATGTCTCTTCTCTCTAGGTTTATTTCCCCTTGCACCTTTTTCTGTAATTATTTCCTTAACTCATGGCTGTCAGTTCTCCTTTAAGGCAAAAGCTGAGAAAATGAGGCTTTTGAATTTATGCCAAAACAATTTTTCCTGCCTTAGAGAAAGATAATATTTCTAAAGGTGTATTCTAGTTTTTATTAATCTGGTGCTCTAAGTGAGAGATGATAGTCCATTCTTGCTAAACTTCATGTAAGCATATGCAAAATGAAGAACAAAACAAACAGCATGAGAAGAAATATCCAAGCAAGTTAGTTCAGCTGCCAGAGCTATGTGTAATTCATACTTCATTCAGTGTGGGCTGCCATATAATGTTATTTTCATTTATATGGTTTTTGACCTATATGGATGCCTCTATGAAAATTCCATAAGACTCAGAAAAGAACAATGATCAGGGTCATGAGATACAAGTGTGCTGTGTGCACACTTTCAAGTTCATGTGCACATGCACACATTTAAGCACACACAGCTGGTTAGATTTCTGATATTAAGGGAAACCAAAAGTTGGTCCAGAAAATGAGCCCATCCTGGTGAATCAAGGAGGTGAGACGGTTGGCTGAAGGATGTTTGCAGCTACCACATCTATGGCAATTCACCTTCTGTGCTTTTTCTCTTGAGGATAAAACCATTTCTTTTCATTGTAATATACCATCAATTATAAACAATTATGTAAAATAACTTTTTATTGCAATATATCACCAATTATATAGAAATGCTTTTTATTTATTTTGTTGTTATAAGAGAAGACTTGCAGCCAATTTGATTCATTTCATTAAAAATTTAAATCACACCAACAAGCATGGAATTGACACTATGTGTAAACTACTAGGAAGATTCCATTTTTTTTTTATCTATGCTAGTAACTAGAATTATTTTTTTAAAAAATATCAGGTAGCCCAAATAACTTCTAGACACAAATTTCAGCCTATGACAAATCCCTAATGAAATATCAATATAGAGTCAATAGGTAATTCCAGATGCATATTAACTTGGGATGAAGAATTTGATGTTTACATAGGTAGACTGGAAGCCACTTGGATTAATTTAAAGGCTATCCAGAATCCAATGATGTTCTTTCTTTGTTTGCTTTTTTGGCAGGGTCCTTTTCTTTCAGGGTCTGATTATATTATTAACACTATCTAAATGATTCTGTGCTAAAATTGATGCAATTCAGTTCATTTCTGCTTTTATATTTCACTGTTTCAATACAGTTAGGCATGGTCAGAATTCATTAGTCTGAATAAAAGTCTTATTGGATACGCAAACATTAGTTCAAATGATTTGGGTATGTGGCTTTCTCACATTTTAAGGTGTAGCTATAACATACTTTGACAGGATAATCTATGACACTTATAGTCAGTACCTTAGTGCCTTTGTAATTTCTCTGCAAACTTTCTTATAGACACACACACACACACACACACACACACACACACACACACACACACACACACAGAGCCAATAAGACTCCAGGAAATCATTTACCTTGGCACTAAATTCTCCCTAGAGAATTAATTTGCATGTTTTATATCCTCTCTTCATATGGTTATATGGAAGCTAATATTGAAAGGCTCCTCAACTAATCTCCATTCTATGTCACATCCAAAAGCTCCGGACAGCCTATGCTTGTGAGCAACCTTGCTCTCCAAGTTTCTTTAGGTTTATTTTGAGTAACCAAGTAGTAAATTCTTTCAAAACAGCTTTATGTCGAATTATAACCAACTTTGTCACCCACTGAGTCAAGAGTTGAAATGTTTAAATTGAAAACAATGGAAGTGATTGATTAGTTTGATTCTATCTACTGACTAAGCAGCAAAGCTTCTTACATAATTGGTATTGTCATTACATAGTCAGTATCATCACTTTCTGTGCTATCTGTTTCTAAAGGGTTTATACAGACTGTCTATGAGAGTAGAAGATGGATTTGCATTTTAAGGTATAGTTGATAAAATATCTTACCACCTTGGCTAACATTCATTTGTTATCTCTATGATCGGATAGATAAATTATTTTAAGAATAGGCTTCATCAACCATCTTTTTTTTTTTTTATTAGTTCTAGTTAGGGAACAAGCTTGTTTCACATGTAAGTCCCTTCTTCCTCTCCCTCCCCTCACCCCCATCCCTCCTCCCCCACCCCAGCCTACTCCCCCACCCCAGGCAGGATAGGGCCCTCAATGGGGGCTCTGCAAAGTCCACCAAATCTTCCTGTGCTGGTCCTGGGCCCTTCCCCATGTGTCCAGGGCCAGAGTGTAACCGTTCATCCCACCCGTGGGATGGGCTCTCAAAGTCCCTTCTTGCACCAGGGAAAATTACTAATCCACCACCAGAGGCTCTCTGGAGTGCAGAGGCCTCCTTATTGACATCCATGTTCAGGGGTCTGGATCAGTCTTGTACTGGCCTTGACAGCATTTGGGGTCGATGTGCTCTCCCTTGTTCAGGCCAATTGTTCCTGTGGGTTTCTCCAATCTGGAACAGACCCCTTAACTCTTCATTCCTCCCTCTCTTCAACTAAATTCCCGATTTCAGCTCAGTGTATATCTGTGGATGTCTGTCTCTGCTTCCATCAGCCACTGGATGAGGGCTCTCGTTGTGATCAGTCGGCGGAAAGGACCATTAACCATCTTCTTAACTTCAACTTTGTCACACAGCTTACAAAAACTCTCCTATCCACCCAGTTCTCACTTAACTATAGCTAAAATATAGGTTGTATAAATTACAGGCATGTAACTTGATGGAAGTTTACATGTGTAAATACTCACATGACCACAGTCTTGATAACATTATCTAACATATCTAGCATCCAGTAGAAGTTACCTATTTTGTAATTCTTTTAAACTTCAGAGAACAATAGTCAGTCATGGGCTAAGGACAACTCCTGGTTGCTTTGAAGGAAAACAAACCAATTGAAAGATCTTTGGAAAACTCCAAAATCATACCAAAACAGAAAAGTTCACAGTGGTGAGAGATGTCCCCTAACCCAGTGGTCATTCTTTATGCTTTGTCTTTCCTATTATATTAAATCACAAAAGCCTTATAGCTTAGCCCTCAGTAGACTCAGTCTTCTAAAGAGCAAGTTGGAGAAAGCTACTGAAGCAACTGAAATCATACTTTTGGCCATAGTTCATCAACATTTCATTTGTATGTGAGTTTAAGCACTTCAAATTATTTGCTGCCTCTTCCTCAACCCAAGCAAAGTTCTGCCTGTGTTTGTATGTGAGTATGGCACTCTGTTAGGAGATTAGGAAAATGATGGCTAGTGAAACCATTATACTTTCTTCAAGACAGACAGAAATACCACAAACCAAGCTAGACAACTCAATTGATAGTATTTTCCATAGAAATAAGAAGCTTATTGGAGCAGCAGACTTTGCTTCTATTTATCTCCTTCAGAGGTTAATTGTCAGCATTAACACATTCTTTTTTTTTCCAACTTTTTTTATTTGAATTAGAAACAGGATTGATTTACATGACAATCCCAGTTCCCTTCTCCCACCTGTCCTCCCCTACCACCCTCCCCCAACTAAAACCCTGTCTATCACATATCCTTTCTGCTCCTCCTGGATGGTGAGGCCTTCCATAGGGTGTCATCAGTGTCTATTGTATCCTTTGGGATAGGGCCTAGGCCCACCCCTGTGTGTCTTGGCTCAGGGAGTATTCCTCTATATGGAATGGGCTCCCAAAGTCCACACCTATGCTAGGGATAAGTACTGAACTTCTACAGGAGGTCCCATAGATTTTTGAGGTTTCCTCACAGAAACCCATGTTCCTGGGGTCTGGATCAGTCCCATGCTGGCATTCTAGCTATCAGTCTGGGCAGCAAGAGTTGCCCAATGTTCAGGTCAGCTGTTTCTGTGGGTTTCACCAGCCTGGTCTGGACCCCTTTGCTCTTCACTCGTCCTTCTCTGCATCTGGGTTCCAGTTCAGTTGGGTGACTAGTTGTGAGTGTCTGCTTCTACTTCGACCAGCTGCTGGATGAAGGCTATAGGATGGCATATAAGTCAGTCATCAATCTCATAATCAGGGGAGGGCATTTAAGGTAGCCTCTCCTCCATTGCTTAGATTGTTAGCTGGTGTCATCTTTGTAGATCTCCAGACATTTCCCTAGTGCCTGATTTCTCTGTAAACCAAAAATGTGTCTCTCTATTATGATATCTCCATTCTTGTTATCATCTATTCTTCTCCTGACTCAAACTTTCTGCTCCCTCATGTCCTCTGCATCCCTCTTCCTCTCCCCTTCTCATTCTCCTAGCTCCCTCCCCTTTTTCCAGTGCTCTCAATTTGCTCAGCAGATCTTGACCCTCTCCCCCCCTCCAGGGGACCATGTGTGTCTCTCTTAGGGTCCTCCTTGTTTATTAGTTTCTTTGGCAGTGTGGATTGTAGGTTGTTAATCCTTACTCTATGTCTCAAATCCTCATATGAGTGAGTACATACCACGGTTTTCTTTTTTGCTATTGGGTTACCTCGCTCAGAATGGTTTCTTCTAGATCCATCCATTTGCCTGCAAATTTCAAGATTCCATTTTTTTTTTCCGCTGAGTAGTACTCCATTGTGTAAATTCTTAAAAGATTTTCTGAAAAGAACATAAATAACCAAGTGGTTTAAATCACTGTGAAGCTGCATTCTAATTGGTGGATTATTGCATTTGTTTTCTGGTCATATGTACTCAGTCTTTCTGAACAAATATACATTTTTATGAACTGAATCAAACATTTTTTTTTTTTACTATATAATCTATGATCTTACCTCTCTTTAATGAAAATTATCACTTCAACTCCATGAGAACTTTTACTTATTCTATGGCTGGTTAACATTCCTGGAATAATTGCAAATATTCATGACAAACATCGTATGACATCTAACTCTAAAAGAGAAATTGCCAAAACATAGAACAGTCCAAAAAGCCAATTATTCATAATTAGATTTACTGACTACATCTTTTTGCTTTTTAAAAGTTCATTGGCTGAACCAATATTGAACCCAACAACATGTTCTGAGCTATGTGAAACAATTTGCACATTTATAAAAAGATTATTATTGTTGTGGTCATAGACAGCACAATCATTTTGGAGGAGTTTTATGCTCTAGAGTTATCTATGATAATTCAAGTACAAAGGATTATCTTTTCTTTTGAAAAGCATAAGATCAGTTGAATACTTTGGGGAATGGTTGGGGTCCAAAGTTCAAGAACTATAGGAGCATAGCTAGGATATTCAAAACATCTTTCTGAAAGATCATTTAATACTTTTTAGGCTTCATAATACTAAGATATTGGCAAGAATGCAGACTGCTAATCCTCACCCAACCCTGGCCAGTTACTATTAAGAGAAATGTCCATAAAATAGAATGATGTCCAAATTATTTAAATATATGCAATGTATTTCATATTCAGACATATAGATAACTACTAAAATGTCAAAATAGATTTTATTATTACAGAGGTAATGCCAATCATGGACATTGTAGGAATCATTACTATTAAAGAAGTCCAAATATATTAGAGACACAGAAAGTCTTTGCAGATGAAATATTAGTATAATAAAAGTTTCCTGTGTACACATGATCAGCAAAGGGAAAGATGAAATAAAATCAGAAATAGGTTGACACAAAGAGATCATTAGTTACTTTCTCTACTTTTAAGTACATATTACTGTTCTAAATATAATAGAAACATTGGTAGCTATTCTCACAAGAGATCAATTCTCTTAGGTAAAGCACATTGTCAACATTTGTGGAACAGAGAGGCAGAATCAAAGAGTCATGTTTCAACTGGCCTCTATATACAGAGGATGGCCATACATAGCCTTTTTGAGGTAGCGTGGACAGCATGACGAACAGCAAAAAAGCATAGGGCATGAAAAGAAGTAAGCGGCTGAGTACTGATGATTTTCCAGTGGAAGGCAGGAAGAAATGGAAGTTGGCTGGGGGAGAAAGGCAGGGAGTGGGGGTTGGTTTGTAGATGCTGGGGACCTATGGAAGGGCATTTGCAGTGGCTCAGGTGGGTGTAGTCTATGCTGGGGAAGATAGCACTAAGACGTCTGTGTCCATCAGTCAGGGCAGAGCTAAGGGTCATTTGATACAGGCCAGATTTTGGGAGCAAGAGATAGGAAAAGAAAAGGGTTTGAGACAGAGGTGGTTTTGTATCAAGCAATTGGAGAAGGAGGATGTAATCTTTCCTTTTAACTACCCCCCCCCTCCATTTTCCTACCTCACTTCTTTCTTCCTTTTTAAAAATACATCTTGCACAAAGGTTTAATTTAATTTTTAAAGAGTTAATTTGTGCCTTTTGCCCAGCACTCAAAACATAAAAAATACTTAATAAAAAAACATGCCCCCACCCCACCCTGAACCACCCCCCTCACCTTTTCCTTTCCTTCCAAGGAGCCAGGCATTGTTTCTCCCAAATCTTTTGTGCATTGTTTCAGCGCTGTTCCATGCATTTGTGATTACACATACACACTTGCAAAGACTTTTAAAAATAACTTGTGTTGAGACTTCGCATATATACTTGACAAGTTAATTAGCATGCTAGCAGCACTAGATTAAAAATCCCATTAATTAATTTGATGGGTCATTTGATTGTATAGCTCTAAAAGAAAATGCAGGCCTTCTTTTGCAGACAACAATGAACCCACTGCAGATATTCGCATGAATAATCTCCTTTGGGAGATGAAAAGTGTTATTAAAGCACCTTGGTGCTACTGTCTTGAGTAGATCTTGAGTAGACCATTAATCTGGGTCTTTCCATAGTCCAAAATAATCACCAAAAATGTTCCTTTAGCTCATTAAAATTTTTGCTTACGTAACAGCATATAGACATGTTAAAAGTCTAGCTTGGTTAAAGAATGCAAAGGAACATAATACAATTGTCTTCATTTTTTAGACATCACAGAAAATTCTTTAATTTTGCTTCAGTTTTGGGTTATCCCAGTGCTATAAAACTTGCCAGTTTCTAGTTTCTCCTGCTGTACACTGCAGTGAAACTGTTACTGCAATAATTCCTGGAAGAACAGAATATACGATGCTTTCATAAATAAATATTAGTGCATTAGTCTTCTTCCAGACTAAGCCAGATTTTTCTGGCTCCTTATTTCCCTAGGTGGCCAGAAGAACACAATCTCTGATATAAAAACTTGGCTGCTTCAGAAACATATCTGATCAGAAATAACACTCTCATTTGCATAATGTTCTTGTGTTCCTGTTGGTAAAATATGGAATAGTGGTTATCTAATAGGCATAATAAAATAACCTCATATATGATCGTAGCCTCTAGGTGTTAATTTGTGGTTATGTTTTGCTTGTAAGGAAGTCTTTCTCTAAATAAAAATTTAGAGTAAAAATAATGGTGATGCCATGCTCAAACCCCAGTGTTTCTTAGTATGATTTGCTGTCCTAAATGCTTGGAATTACATTGAGAGAATTAAAAAGCGAATACATTTCAAAAATATTATGCACAGTATTGTTGAATTATACTTTTTTCTCCAATAAGGAGCTAGCTAGCATACACCAGAATGCAATAACTATCTTATATTTCAAGTGGGATTGCTACAGTTCATGGAGAACCCTAGTGTATTTGTGTTATTTTACAAAATAAGAATTTTTATTGCCTTGATCCTAAAATATTATTAATGAACTATACATCCTATTTTGAACTAATAACATACTCTACAAAAGTCCTCTGGAGTAAAAGTTTTATCAGTTTGGTTCAGTACCTTGCCTTAAGGGCTAAGAGTATGTGTGTTCAGTAAATACTTGAAATGAACCAATACAGAATTAGCTACAACCCGTGTTTAAACATTTCTTTTGCATTTCATCTCTGATTCTTTTCTTTGTTATTATGAACTAAGAACTACATAACGTAAGATTAAAAGAAGATTCAATTTTTCTGGTTTGATTCATGCAATACATTCTAGTTGCATGAAGCCAAGTATAAACAAATACTGGCAGATTAATGATGTCATTTTTCCCACGCCTCACTCCCCTAGTGGAAAGTGACTATAAATATAGGAATGCTGTGGGTTCTATGAACAATAACTACAATAATGTATTTTTTAAGGGAATAGAAAAGAGGATGGGCTAAGGAGCCAGAGGCAGCCACAGAAGCACACAGAGATAGATTGGTGCTCAGAGAGTCTTGTTTATGCTAATGAGATTGCCATTAATAGGCCTCTTACTACAAAGTGCCCCACAGTACCCTGCACAGTTCATCATAAGCTAATGAAAGAGGTGTTTTAATTAGGAAGATAACAAGTTATTCGGAGGGAGAGGGAAAAGGGAAAGATTCCAAATCACCACAGCTATACACACAGAGGGACAGCTGCCAAACGAGAGGAAGGCTAGGAAATGATAGTACAAGCTGACTGCATAGCCTTGAAGTAACTAGGAATGAGGAAAGTGACTGAATCCTCAGGGATGTATCTCAGGGCCACCCTGAGCCTCCACCATAAGATGACTTAATATTAAGCCAGCTAGGCTTCTCATCTGTTGGAATATCAGATGATCTCAAATTTGAGAATAAATCACTAAAATAATCTTACATTTATCATCTCCATTATTGGTTTAATCTTGAAATCTGTAATAGTTTCTTGACACGCCTTAGAGAATCAATGGCCTATTATTTGAGAGAGGAGAGAAGGGACAGCCCAGCTCTGAGGAAATCTTGCCAACCGCTTGACTATGAGGAACTGATTACCAGCAAGATCTGTGCTTGCCTAGAACGAATAGATAGAAAATGGGATGTAAATATTGCATCTGACTAAAAATCAATGGTGCTGCATATCTCCTAGGGCTCTTTTCCTTTTCATTATGTCATTATTCACGCTTTCTTCTCCCGGTGACCCAAAGAAACTATTTGGTATGAGAAGATAATGCCACACACAGGCAAGATGCCAATAAGAGAGATTTCTATTTGTGAGGGAGGCATTGATTTTCACCTGGGTATGTTTGATTCTTTTCTTCTGTAAGGCAAAACATCCCCACAGACATTAGTAGTGAATATCTAGAATTATGTTGGCGTGAGGACCACTCAGCCATGCTACGTGGTGTGACTAACAGCCTAGTGTCTCTCCACTGAAAGGAAATAAAATGCTTACATATTTTTTTTCAGCAATTTGGTAGCTTTTTCCCCTATTGAAATTAATAATCAAATCTAAGTGAAGGGACCAGCTCTCCATTTCAGCAGCCATAACAGTAACACGTGCTTGCCATGACCTTGTCCTAGTCACTAGAAGTCAGATGCCTGCCTCCTGGCAAGGAACCAATCAGAAGTTAGCTGGCAGCGCTATGCTTTAAGGCTCTGGGTGTGCTTTATGGACAAGTGCATAGTAATGACGCACAGAGCATAGCAACCACCCTGGGAGGGCCTATGGGCCATACCAACCAGTTGACCAATCAACACAGGGCAAGCCCTCAAAGCCTGGAGGCACACCAAACCTGAGCCTGTGCGTACCCCTAGACACTCCTACAAGATCTCTCTGCATCCGGTTTGAGCTGTCTTTGCTAGCCATCCAGCATGGCAGGTGGGTGAAAGACCCGAGCTAACATGGGGTTAGCTCGTTAAACAACAATAAAGCCTCATGCAGTTTGTAGCAAGTTTTCGAATCTGCCTGGTGATTGGGGTGACCTCGGTCCTGGGCTGGGACCCCGGAGGCCTGAGTTTTCCAGGGGTCTAACATAAGCCTTCCACTATGAATATATTTTTATTTCATCTAATTTTATCGGACTTTAAAAAAATGTATGAGTGTTAGAATAATACGTATCTATCATTTAATAAGAAAGCAAACATTGTTTATACTACAGACGCTTTAGTAGGTCTTAGACTAAGTCACAATTATAGTTTGGGTCAATGACCTCAAGTCCCGTTGTAACAGGTCTGGTCCCAGCTGACTACATTATTAGGAGATAAGATAGCTGCTATGGAATCAACCATCAAGGGAGGCACTCTGGTCATTTCGGTTGTGTCCTTGACGGGGACACTGGGCACCTGGCTCATTCCTGCCTCTCTATTTGCTTCCCTGCAGTTATGAAGTAATGACTCTTCCACTATGCCTTAGCCACAGTGCCCTGCCTCCCTCCAGGCCCGATGTGATGGGGTCCATTGACCATGGACTGAAAACCATGAGCCAAAATAAGCCTTGCCTCCTTTTAAACTTGTAGTTTTAAAGATTTTTTGTCTCTGTAAGGGGAAGCTAAGATGACTTTGAAAATAAATAAAATAAAATTCACATAGTAATTTCAGATCCTGTTTTGAATCCTCCTAAATCTCTCTAGGGCTTTGAATATCCTTTTCTATTAAAAATAATTTTATCTGTTCTTTTGAAAATGTTCTCCAGTGTATTTATATTGTCATCACTGCAAACTCCTCTTCCTAACTCCCTCCCCCCAGATTCATCTCCCTCCTCCCTAATCCTCACAAATTCATGACTCATATTCTCTCTTTTTTTTTTTTTTTTTTAAATCATAACCCATGGACCCAAAATTTTGCTACTCAGGTACTGTTGGGTGTGGTGCTAACCACTGGAAAATATTTGACCTGCCAGGGGCCACACCACAAAGAAAATTGACTCTGCCCCGGAGTCCAAAAACAGTCCTTAGCTACTCAGTTAGGGGTGGGGGCTGGGGGCTGTGAGCCTGTATCTCCCCACCCCCCAACCCCCACGCTAGAATGTTGATTGGCTTGATCTTGCACAGGCCTTGCACAGCTGTTATGAATCCATGATGTAAGTGGGATTTTAATTTTGCAAATATCTTTTGTTTTCTCTAGTGTTTTATTTTATTTATTTAAGAGTGTGTGTGTGTGTGTGTGTGTGTGTGTGTGTGTGTGTGTGTGTGTTGATGTACTTGTGGGTGTGTATTCCACAGCACTTACATAAGAGAATCCAGGTATTTACCTGGATTCTGGAAATGAAACCTAGGTTGCCAGGCTTGCTGAGCAAGCACCTTTTACCCGCTATGTTATCTCATCGGCCTTTTACCTGATTTTTGAGATAAAGTGTCCTACTGGAGCTTGCCAGTTTAGCTAGCTTGGCTGGCCAGCAATCCCTCAGGATCCTCCCTGCTACTACCTAGCACTGAGGTTACAGAAGTGATAACTAAGCCACTCTCAGAGTTACGGCCTCCACCCATCTCTGAGGGTGGTCTTCTCAAGACTACTCACCTCTTAAAGGTCTTGTCTATCAGAAATAGCACAGGACAATCAAACTTCAATATGAGTATTCGAACAGCCATTCAAAAACAGTGCCCAGGAAGCCATCACCACTCTTCTTCGGCACGTCTTTTATATTCTGTTGCCTTCATTGTCACCTGGCTGATATATTGCCTAAGTGTTCAGAAAGAAAAGTCTGTACCTGCAGGTCAACCCTGGAGTCTGTGTTCAGGTCTCACCTCCCAAATAGATCACTTTTCCTTTTTCTTCGGGTTTGATTTTCCTCTGTTTCAGCAGCCCACTGACAGACTCAATGCCATAATATTCTCAGTATTTGTGCCTTGGCATTGCAACTTCCCCCAGCTTCTCTACTTTCTAAATTCTCCTCCCGTTCTGAATAATTTTCCCGCGCTGTGTGTGTTCACT
The DNA here is from genome assembly GCF_003668045.3 of Cricetulus griseus. Taxonomy (NCBI): domain Eukaryota; kingdom Metazoa; phylum Chordata; class Mammalia; order Rodentia; family Cricetidae; genus Cricetulus; species Cricetulus griseus. The sequence continues at coordinate 18,437,894 of NC_048597.1, forward strand.
GCCGGGAGTTCTCAGTTCCTCTCACTCTTCAACCTTTTTAGTTGACTTCTGCTCTTACCTCCCATAGAAACTGGGTTTGCCAAAGCAAGCAGATATTCTTGCTACTGAATTAACTCTTTCTGTATTTTATCCCCAGAGCCTCTTCGCACTGTTTACTCTCTGTTTTGCTAATTAACACTACACTCGCTTTCCATCCCATCTGATGTTGAGATCACAGATTCCTCTCTAAAACTCTCTAGTTTTGCTATTTCTTAGGGCCCTAATTTTAAGTTTTGTTATGTTTTTTTTTTTTAAATTTAAGTGTGCATGCCTTCTTTGAAATCTCACTTACGTTTCCTCTAATAGCTTTAATCACCTGTCTAAATGGTGATCACCCATGAATCCATCTGTCTGTGGACAGTTCTCCCCTCAATGTAATATACGGAAATCCTTCCTTCTACAGATGTTTCTTGGGTATCTGGTGGGTCTGCCCAAGTCAGCAAGGCCATATACAAGGCTCAGTTTTCTACCAGCTTTTCTCCTTCATCATACGGATCTGGGTATCATCCTTGAGCGCAGGCCTGCTTTTACTTTAGGATGCCTAGGGAAGGTGCAACTGAGCCCTCATGTATTCATATCCTCTGATCATTCACTTCATCACTTTATTTTTACCAGCTAGCAACGTTTTGTTCTATATGAAGATATCCTTTCAACTTACTGTCCACACCACCTTGTTTTTCTAAACAATAAATGTTAACGTTTGTGTTGTTACTAGACAAAGTTATTCAACAGCCTTTCATTGTATGGAGAGTAAAGTCCGAACTCCTTACTAAGCCTTAACAGTCCTTTGTTTTGAACCCTCCTGATCCTTTTGGTTTGTTATTTGTTTTGGCATTTTTCTGATCCAACCACATTGTACTTCACTTAGATGGTCAAATATCTCCTTTTGTCTAATTTACCACCCTCTTCTCTACCTCTACCCTTCAGGTCTTCGAAAAGCTTGAATTGTTTTCTTTTCCCAAACATCCCTCTGCTTTCTCTCACCTCTACATATCTTCTCTAAATAAATAATATTCTACCCAAGGCTCACATATAACTTTTACTAGAGAACTTTTCTTGATATAAGAGAACTGGTTTGCAGATTCTTCTTTCTGCTTCTACAGCAATTAATATTTCATTTACATAATACTTGTCACAATCTATTGTACTTTTCTATTTTTGCCTTTTTATCCCCTATTAGCCTGTCAGCTCCAGTGGGGCAAGAATAGTTTGTTTGTTTTGACTATAATGTTCCTGGCACATAGAGAGTTCTAATAATTATTCAACACTTGAATTCAGAAACAAAGGAATTGGATGATACAGGCAGAATCAAGCTGGTAGAGGCAAGATCCAAAGAAGATTCAAAGTAGATATAAAAATTAAGGACAAGGACTTAAGAAACTAGAATCAGAAAGGTTTTAGATGCCTCTCAGATGGACCTATACAGTCAAAATTCACAGATGAAGGTTTTGTGTGCCCTCTTGGACACATCCTTCCCATTTGGCCTGGCCTCTCTAAATTTGAGTTACATGCTTCTTTAAATGATTTCTCACAATGTCAAGGTACATTATTTCTTTTTAAATTTTATCTTTGATATTTCCAAAGTATATTCTTTATAACACTGGTCAAGATATTTTTATTCAGATAAACACCAGTCAAACGCAAGCCAGAGTGTGCCCAGGTCAGCCGAAACATCGAGGCCAGAGAGAAGGGCTCTCATGTGCTCACTGCCACTTAAGAACCTATCCAGCATCATCCTGACCTTGCCTTGACCACACCCTAATAGGCATGGTAAGGCACACCTGTAGCCAGCCTCTAACAGGCGTGGCTTACTGTGCCCTACAAAACAGTTTACATTTTTTAATTTTATTGAGACAAAGTTTCTCTGTGTAACAACCCTGGCTGTTCTGGAACTTTCTTTGTAGACCTGGCTGGACTTGAACTCACAGAGATTCTCCTGCCTCTGCCTTCTAAGTGCTGGGATTACAGGCATGGGCCACCACAGCCCAGCTATGTATTTTCTTTTAAAGATTAGTTTACAGTTGTTGATTCTGGAAGTCAAAACAGGATAGTATCAGTTCTAGTAAGGGTTCTGATAGCACATGGTAGAGCACTTGGTGGTAAGAATTACATGGTAGAAAGACATAAGAGATTAAGTTCAGGCTTCTATAACTTATTTTCATAAGAAGTCAATCAAAGAGGCCATTCTAAGGGCAATGGTATCAATGACATAGCCCCAACCCACAGTAGCCACATAGCTTAAGAAATCCATCATCTTTCAATACCACCACCATAGCACGAGCCACTGTGAGGAGAAATGAAATGTATCCAAAGCAGAAGTTAGAGAGGTAATTGTTCTGACTTTCTGGTGGGAATGTGAAATGAGATAGTAGTTATGGAAAAGAAGGTAGGTTCATCAAGAAATCAGACCCAAATATGATCCAGAAATTCCAGTTTTCAATGATTAATACCCAAAAGCAATAAGACCAGTGACTCAGTGAACTATTTGTACATTTCTGTTCATAGCAGCATTGTTTCAAAACATGGGAAACACAAAGTGTATAAATAAATACAGGAAGGCATGATAGAATCTTATTCAGCTCTGGCATATACTGTCATATGCATGAACCTGGAAGATATTATGCTAAGACAAACAAGTTGGTCAGAAAGAGAAAAGCACTGAGAGAGCCTACTTATTGGGGGGGGAAGATGGAGTGCTCAAATTCAGAGAGGCATGAGAAGGGATTGAGGAAGGCACAGCAGGGAGCTTCTTAGTGAGTGTAGAGTTTTATTCTGCAAGTCAAAATGCAGTTTGGTTGTTGGCTACACAACTGTGTGAATGTTCATAACTCTACTGAATTTCACATAGGTAAATGGTAATGAAGATAAGTATTAAACATACTTTGCCACAGTATGAGAAATTCCAAAGGGGCAAAACTGCTTTTAGGATGGATATACATGTACTTTTCTATTTTAAAAAGTCATGAAGATACAATGGAAATATGTTGATATCCAATATTAAATATTTGCTTGTCTCTATTCCACCTTGGAAGTATTGTCAAGTTTTAAGGAGGAAAATATCTTTTATTACTCAATTTTGTTGCTTTTCAGTTGAATTATAATTCCATAAAAACAATAATTATAAGATGACTTCAATATACCCATTAAGATGCTGAAATCATGATATTTGTATTTCATTGTATATTCAGAAATGAAAACAGAATAGTATTGGGAATGTATGATGTATGTTTCTTAACAGTAGAGAACTATCAGCTCTACTGAAATTAGGAAATTTGTTGTAATCAAACTTTAGTTATAAATTTATAAGCAATTTGACTCAGGATAATTACTTTGTGGATAGCCTTAGAGAGAAGCCCACTCGACAGGTAGTAATATCTGGTGTTAGTCATCACTATTTTGAGAACAAAGGCCAAATGAAGGCTAGAAATGGAGTGTCCACTATTGAGTGACTATAGCTCCAGTTGACATCTGAATTGATTCCTATAAGAGCCCTGATCCACAAATATCCAGCTAAACCCTGTCTGTTTCTGACTTCCTGAAACTATGAGAATGAATTTTCTCTTGTTTAAAGATAGTAAGATCTGGAGCTAATTTGCTACACACTGGTTGATAACAAATATGTACTCAAATATATCAAATACAATAAGCCTGTGTAAGCTACATATTAGAATATTCCTTGGCATAGTTTGAATCATTCTGTGTTTATCTCTGTCACCTTGACAATTACCAAACACACAGTAGGCACTCAATAAACACTGTTACCTGTTAACCAACTTGACCTGATTTGCCTTTTCAGCTCTTGAAATGAAAAAAAAAAAAAGAAAGAAAGAAAGAAAAAAAAAGTGGTACCAAAGTATTAATGATAGTGACTCTGGAAATTTTATAGCCACCAAGCTAAGAAAACATTGGCAGCAGAGTCATTGTTTTCATTCAAAATAAGCGACCTGATGGAACATATTAACAAATAGGGCCATGATTTATTCATCACCATTTGCTACATCTTGACTGAGAAAATTAAATTGTTCTGCAGAGGCTTGATACACTCTGAGACCTTTTCAATTTCTTTCCTGGCCTTCCTTGTTAATTATTCTTGTTTTCTTTAAAGGATTGCAGGCAAATAAGCAATACCCTGCCTCTTGGGCAAATAATTGATCATTTGGCTTCGTGAACTTCTTCATGGATTGTGTATCTCTCCCCAGGTTTACTTAACATCTTGAGCAGTGTGATGGAATTAGAGTGATTTCTTACTGGAAACTGTGCACAGAAAGGAGTAAGTGCTTCCTATTTTGGCCACAGTGCAAGATAAAGCAGATGACCAGAAAAGGCAGTCCCTTACATCCCTTTAAAATATGCTTCACTGATCTTCTTTATGTCAGGGAAGTTTCTTCCTAAGTCATCTTTCCTATTGCTATTCTTAAAAGTGTCCATTTCAAATTATAGAGCTGAAATAGAGTAGTCACACTAGACTTCTAATGTCAAGTAACAGTGTAAATAAATGAAATAAAATTACTTTGCCTTTACTATTACATAAGATATTATGGAAACATCTTACGTCAATTCATTTTCAAAAATATCCTTGTAATGAAAGTTTACATCAAATTAAATATATTGTTCAAATTGAGATTTGGGTTTTAATCACTGTAAGAAACAATACCTATTAAAACTTAACTCTAAATCAGGAATTAAGAATTATCTTGTCTGCTGTAAATAAAGTTTTATTGAAACATACCCATGTCCATTCTTTGGCATATTGTCTGTGCCCGCATGAATCCATGTTAGAATAGCAGAATTAAGTCTCTGTAACAGAAGGTATGTCCTGAAAATCTAAAACATTCTCTGCCCCTTTATAGAAAATATTTGGTGATATTCTTGTGGTAGTTTGAATATAATTGGTCCCTATAAGCTAATAGAAGGTGGGACTATAGGAGGTGTGGTTTGGTTGGAGTAGGTGTGGCTTTGGAGGAAGTGTGTAACTGTGGGGGTAGACCTTGAGATCTTCTTTGCTCAAGCTACAGTGTGACACTCAGTTCATTTCCTGTATCCTGTAGATCAAGATGTAGAACTCTCAGCTCTTTATCTAAGACCTGCTTGCATGCCACCATGTTTCCTGCCAAGGTTATAATGGACTAAATCTTTGCAACTGTATGCTACCACAATGAAATATTTTTCTTTATAAAAGTTGCTGTGGTCATGATGCCTTTTCACAGCAATTGAAACCCTAACTGAGACACTCTTGTATAAATATAAAACACGGAAGCAGGTCTTTCATATTATATTTCACTGATGCTAATCTCTATGTTTACTTCTGAGTGAAGGAGAACTTGGAGACATTTCAGGATTTCATGGCAGTTAGTGGGAATTGGCCAAAAGGAGACTCCTTAAAAGCTATGGCGTTATGTCCAGATAATGTTATCATAGATGGGGGATATGGTAAGTAAATAAACGTGCATCAGCACTCCTAACTAACTTAACATAGAGCTCATGGAACACTGTAGAGTACAGGAAGTGATGGCTCACTACCACAACTTGGCATCTGAGGAGCACATTGTACTGCATATTGCTAAACTAGGAAAATAGCAAAGTAAAACCTTGAACCAGGACACCTTCTTTTGAGGTATGTGACTTTCTCTCCATTGGAAAGTCAAAAGTGGTTAAGCTGAGGAGTGTATTGTCTTCACACCAACCTCTAGGCTATCCACACTCATGTCGTTATATTATGCCCTATTTCTGTTCTAAGTCCTCTAGGTGACTGATGCTTAGAAATGTTCACTGAGATGCTTAGGTTAATTGGAAATGCCCACTTTTGCTATCATGCCTTGATTCTTCCTTCCTAAACTAATCTTATTTCTGTAGGTTGTGGCTGGGTACAGTTGTGTACTGACTTGGCCTTGGCTGCACCCTCTAAGGCTCTACGGAGAGTTTGAGCTTTGGCTCGGTGCATAGGTTCTTGTAAAATGGTCATTGTTCTCAAGCCTTAAACATTTTACACTTTTCAACTTCTGATGCATAAATTCCTATCTTGGGATGCCTTTATCTTCTGTGCCTGACCAGGCAAGACACACTGAGTGATAAAGGACGTGGGCAGCATTTTGACATACCGACCAGGCCATTGAAGGGGGAAAGGACCTATTGTGCATCTAAGGCTGGATGCCATGGAGAAATTTAAGGATGCTGAATATTTGCCTGCCACAGCTATGCTCCATACACGGACAACAAATGATTTGTTTTGAACATGTACAGAAACAGATTAAGAAGTAAGACTTCACAAACATGAAGATTGGAATAAAGCAGTAGGGAATATTTGCCAAGAGTTATGAAGTTTTGGGGAGGAAAATAATCCATCAACAACATAGATATCAATCGTTGGGATAGGTAGGTGGATCTAATATTTAAAATTGGTATAATAATTAGGATCTATAAAGATTTCTTTGATATATGTGATTGCAGTCACAGTGCTTTTTCATTATTGCTAAGAAAGGGCTAGACACAACATAAAAGTATAATAGACCCAAAATAAAAAAAGTAAAAGTCGACGTTTTGGCAGCTACTCTTTTTTCTTTAAAATCTGATATTTGAGTAAGCATTTTCAAAATGATACTTGAATTGGAGAATAAGGTTTTGAGGCCTGAGGACAGAATACTGGACAAAGAATCACATAGGGTATGCCGGGGAGGAGGACAAGAGGTTTAGAGCACTTGTTATGCAGCCAGGAGGACCAGACTTTGGATAGCAGCTCCCACGTACTGTGCATACCTGTCAATGCCAAGAGAGGCTAATGTGGAAAGATAACTAGTATTAGACTACTATATTAGATGAGAACATAGTAGCCCAGGACAAGGAGAGGCTATGCCTTAGAGTAGTGGGCGGAGAACAAGGGACGAACACACACACATAAGCACATGCATCTGCACATAAGTTTGTGCAAACATGACCACAAACACATACACATACATAATATATAAATACAAAACACATAAAGACACAAGTACATACACACTAACATATTGAAGACAAATGAATAATCAATATTTATAAAAGAATAGCAGACTAAAGGAGCTACAGGAAAAACACTACACAAAGAGGAGAAAAGTGGAAGGGAAATAGGTGGATTTCTTTAGATATTTCAGAGCTTCTGGGGACCGTGTGGACAGTGACAGGTTTGACACTGCCAAGCCTTTTGACCTCTATCCAGAGGAGGGTGATGACCGACACAAGTCTTAAAGGGCCTGTGGGTTCTCGGCAGGTGTCGCACGTAGGCAAGGGCAGGACACACAATGAGTGGTGTAAGCAAAAGACTGGGGTCCTGGCAGAAGAACCCAGAGAGAATAGGAAGATGAGTCATAGTAGAGGAACCAGAGGAGTGTGAGCTGGAGGGCGTGAGAGGACAGGCGACTGCAGGAGCGTGCCTTTTGAGTGGAGGCCAAGAATGAACAGCAGCAACGAAGAGCTCAATGGGATTAAGTGGCCCCAAAGTTCTGAGGACTCTGGCTTGGAGCACTGTTCACCTTGGCTTTCTCTCTCACACACATGCACACAAGCAGAGAGAGAGACAGAGAAAGAGAGAGGCAGAGGCAGAGGCAGTGACAGAGAGACAGAAGGAGAGAGACACAGACAGACAGACAGACAGACAGACAGACAGACAGACAGACAGACTGGCAAGTTCTACTGTCTGTCGCAGCCCAGTCAGCGGGCTCAGTCAGACTTCCAGAATGAATGACTGGAACAGTATGGCATGACTCTGTTGAGTGACATCCACCTTGGCTGGGAGGACCGTGGTGAAGTGAGACCTCAGGCATGATGGAAGCACCCTGGAAGTGAAAGATTCCACTGGGCTGTGTGGGCCATCATCACGTGAGTCATCCGGGCAGACACTGGCCTGGATCCTTACTCAGGTCAGGTCACCATGAGCAGTGGACTCCTGCTTCCCTGTGTGATCCTCACTTACCCAAACTGGGAAAGGCCAGGGTCAAGGAGGCCTTCCTAAATTTTCGAATTTGGAGAGTCGATCTGGGAGCAGAACTGCTTGAGAGAAAGAGCCCAGCTTTGGTTTCGTTTCTCAAATCTTGCTTTGGAACACTTCCCGCTCTACCACCAAAGCAAACTTTAGTAGATATTACAGCATAAATGTGCAGTCAGTATGGAATTAAGTGTCTGTCATGATGAGAAACTTTTTACCATCTATACGGTAAAGGTACCCAGTTATATGTTCCATGTGCAAAAATATAACCCGAGCTTACATTGTCACTTTTTTTCTTGCTTAGATTTTATTTTCATTTCCTGACTAGAAATACTTCTGCATTTTTCTACTTGTAGTTCTCAGCTGACAAAGCTGCCTGCACATCCCTAAACCCAGAGATCTGGACCCCAAAGAACAGCAGAGTTGGGAGTAGATATTTTTGTGAAACTTTTGAAGAATGTGAAATTGGCCATTTTTAGGCAGGCCTCTCTTTTTGGTCATATAAGCCTTGAGCACCAAAGGAAGACTCAGGAGGCCCTAGAACATCAAATTGAGTAGGTTTAAAATTTTTATCTCTGTCCTTAAAACTTAAGGGTTTGGGAAGAATGACTCCATATTGTCTTCTGTGCTGTCTCTCAGCAACTTTTAAATTAACTTTCCACTTGGGAACAAGTGTGTCCCTTTGCCAAATGCTTAAATCTAGAAATAGTATTGAACTTTTAGATGCTGCCTGTAAGTTGTTTTTACCATGTATGTGTACTTATGACGAAGTTTATAAAGTAGGCAAAATGAAAAGGTAACAACAGCTAGTAACAGAATACTATAACTATAGCAATATGCTTTGATTACATTGCTAAGTAGCACATGGAACTGGATGATGTCCATGGCACAAGACTTTGTCACTCTGCTCAAATTATTATACAGTTCAAAAGTTATAAAGGATTTCTTTCTGGAATTGTCTCTGCAGTATTTTCAGACTACCCTTAACTTAGAGCAGCTAAAAATTCAGAAAGGGAACCCATAGAAAAGGGGGCACTCCTGGATCCTGAGATTCTTTTTTGTTGTTGTTGTTTTGTTTTGTTTTTTGAGGCAGGTTTTCTCTGTGTAGCTTTGGAGCCTATCCTGGCACTCACTCTGGAGACCAGGCTGGCCTCGAACTCCCAGAGATCCCCCTGCCTCTGCCTCCCGAAAGCTGGGATTAAAGGCGTGCACCACCAATGCCGGGCGATTCTGCCATTCTTTAGGTTCATTGTGGTTTTGCTTTTATTCATGAACAACATTGTTTCTACTCAGAACCTGCTGTGCGTGTTTTCATCAGATCTTTATGACTTTGTAGATGATACATGTTCTGGCCAGAAAGGAACTCAAATCCTGACTCACGGAGGGGGTCTTTTGGACACAGTCCTCCGATGGAAAACTCAACAACTGCTCTCGGGTGCACTGTTACTTGTCATTACCCTTTGTTTACAGTCTTGGAGGCAGTTTTCAATTCGTGTGGCAGCGCTTCCGCCCAAATCAATTTGTATTAATTTTTTCAAGTCAGATTTGTGAGGTACTGGATCCAATATGCTGCAAACATCCCAGCATATGACATCTAAGCCTCCCCTCCATCCAGAGATTTTTGTCATTAGATATTTTTTGTTTGTTTGTTTTAAGTAGGGGTGGGATGGGTGAGGGAACCATCTCAGCACTTAGTGAAAACTTGTGCGAGGAAGAATTGACATGGACACAAGTTTGGTTCTAAAAATAAGATAAAGAATTTTTTAATGGAACTGAAACACCAGCTGTCCTTCATTTTCTTCACCTCATATTGTCTATGAGGCACCCCCACCCCCATTTGCACCCCATCCCCACCCCCATTTCAGCAGCTCTAGTCAGGAATCTTTGAGTTGTTTTTGATCTTCTCTTATCCTTTGATCTGTAAGATGAAGCAAAATTTGGAGTCTATTGGGTTCTCTGTCTTGAATTCTCTCATCCCTGTTTCTCCTGCTTGCAGGCAAGGATTCCACTCCAGGGTCCTGAATTCATTTCTAGCTAGCAGTAGCTCTGCAATTTCTAATTCTTGGGTAGGAGGTTGTCAAGTGGCTGTTTTGGATGTCTTAAGTCAGCTGGCCAAGTCGACCCCGGGGTGCCATGGGCATAGGCCTCATTACTCAGGTACTTCATGTTCTTGAAAGAACTGTTCTGAAGCTTTGGTTCCTATCATTCCCCATCTTCTTCAGTGAGATGGGTGCAAACAGAATTTTCTGGAATCCATTGTCTTTTTTTTTTTTTAAATGTCTGAATGCATCATCTTCCTAAAGAGTCAGCAGATTCTGTGTGTGGCACTTTCACTGTATCCCGAGCAGAAGACAAACTGGGAAGCACTTCCCTGTGTTATTTGGGAGCATTTGCATTTGTAAAATCCTATCGAATTGTACAGTGAACAAATTTGCGTAGTTCTAGCTTAGATTCTCCCCACCCCCAGTCACCCTAATGGAAAAATATCTTTGAAAAAATAAAAGTACTGTCGTTGGTGATTGTAAGAAGCATGTGTGACCCCTTGGATGTATTTGTATGTGTCCCCAATTGTCCAATGAGAATAGTCCCTGGTGTGTCAATTCAAGTCACCTTCTTGTCTGAGCTTATGAACTTTGCACTCTGTAGTCTTCTCAAATCTTCTCACCAAAAATGAATTTTATAATACTTGACCTTTTAATCTAGAAAATCAAATCGTCTTGTAATTAAATTAGACTTTCCATGGGATGAACCCAGCTATCAAATGTCATCTTATCTCAGTGGCAGGAGCTGAAGCCGGAACACCAGACACTGTAGACACAAAAGTCAAAACAGATCATTAACACCAGGCTAAATGCTTCTAGACAGTTTTACAATGTCTTCATGTTTAGCTGTTGAAAATAAGCTGTCAAAAGCTATGTTGCTGTCTGCTCAAAGAGTACAAAGCAATATACTAAATACATTTGCTTTGAAGACTGTCTGGACAGCTTTGATAAAGACTAACAACTTAATATGGACACACAAGTGCCAGAGTGAATGGAAGCGCTTCTTCTGAGACTCGAAACACCAATGCTAAACACACTGCTTTGTGTTTATCATGGCACCCTTTGCCAATAATGTTAACGGAAAACCAGAAAGGGCCAATTTGAACACGCTTATTGAACATTACAAGATATAGCTTAAATTATCATTAAATAATAACCAGTTTTAATACTTTCTTAACACTTCAAAATGGACTTAAGAGACCTGTCAAAATAAATAAATGGGTTAAATCCTGATTTTTTGAGCTTCAAAACTGTGTGCTATCTTCTCTATAGCATGGAAGAGAATATTTTCCAGCTACCTTCTAGACAGGGATTTAGTATCTAGAATACATAAGGAAGTGCAAAAATTAAACATGAAAGAAACAAAACCATCTGTCAATCACTATAAACTGAACAACAACAACAACAACAACAAAAGCAGTTCTCAAAAGAAGAAACATAATGGCCAACATTTTTTTTTAAAATGTACAAGTCCTTTAGCTATTGGGAAAATGTGAATGAAAACAACTTGGACAATCTATATCATTTCTATCCGTATGGCCATCACTAAGAAGACAATGACAGATGTTGCTGTGGTGTGGGGAAAAGGCCTTTTACTCACCTTTGGTGGGAATGCAAACATGTGAAGCCACTGTGAAAATCATTGTGGAGCGTTAACCCTGTCATATGACCAACATATACCACTCCTAGACATGGACACAAAAGACTTTGTAGCAGACCACAAAGATATTTGCACAACCATGTTTATTGCTGAAATACTAACAATAGTTAGGAAATGAAACCTGCCCTCCAGGTATTGCAGTTCCTCTCCAACACTTGGAAACCACAGTTGGTGGTTGGTATAAGTGACAGTTGGAGCAGATGTGGCTGAGGTCCTGTGGGCTCCAGCAACACCTGCCGTAGACTTCCAATGAGTCCTTCAGTTTTCTAATGTCACTGTCTTTGACCTACGCCATAGATCTCTTTTGATGCCAGACTGTAGCTAGAGGGAGTTTCAACTAGGCAATGCTTGACCAAGATGGTATGCAAGCCCCTGTATCAATGGCCCCTCTTTAGCCTCAGGTGGAAAATGCTGACTCTGTTGATTTTTCAGGAGTTCCTAGAGCAGTGCTTTTCATCCTGTGGGCCACAAACCTTTGGGGGCGTGTTTAATGACCTGTTCACAGGTGTTTTCCAAGACCACTGGAAAATACAGATATGTATATTATGATTTGTAACAGCAGCAACATTAGAGTTTATTAAGTGGCAATGCTGAGAACCGATGCCCTAGAGTACCAAGACATAGTCATCAAAGCAGCAACCTTGCCAACACATTTGTATGTTGGGTTCCCCTCTTCTCCTTCCTTCATTCCTGCAAGCTCATGTCTGGTTTTGGAATCATCTCTCTCTACAGTGGACTACTACATACAATCTTTCCCTCAGCTTCTACTTTTGAGACAACCCAAGCTAAGGAATCAAATCACTAAAAACAATTCCTGGAGAGAGGACGATGCCCAGCACTCAAACAGAAACATCACACTACACTCAACAAGAGAGCTGAGGCATCAAGAGCTGGGGAATGAGGTTTGGAAGGGAAGGGGGTGTTATTCAGAATTATATCCAGTGCCACTTTATGAGAAAAGGGAGGTGAGCACAAAACCTGGCCATGTTTTCATATTCTATTTGAGTTTATGGTAGCCCAGATCTCAGATTTGCTTAGAGAGAGGAATGCAAGAGCCCACGTAACACCTGGGACTATTGACAGGGTACTTGAAAGATCTAAAGACGTTAATGCCTGGAAAAAATGACCTTGGCTAGCTAGCAGTAAAGAATTAATCTTTCCTAAAAACAGATTTGGCTTCCCTCTGGGTACCTTGAAGATAATTTTTAAGTCTTTGAACTGTGCTGATTTAGATGCGTATCTTTGTTTCCCTGGAGGCCCTGTGCCAGTACAGATTACTGATGCCAGTAATTTGTAAAGGAGATCCATGGGAAACATCTTATCAGTTTGGCCACTTCAAGAGCTGGAGAAGGAGGGCAGCCATGTGGTAAATCAGTAGTGTTCACAGAACTGAGCCCTAATTAAACTCAGGACACCAAGACATAGTGAATGCTGAACATCTCTGATTGGCATTACTCCAGAGCTGTAGTTACTGATTCCTGGTAGAAGAAACAGGCATTGTCTTTGCTGCTGCCCTAGACTCAGGCAACTGGAAGTTCCATTCATGATGTCTCCTTGCCCTGTCAACATGTCCCCTGCCCCTCTGTTGATTTCCATTTGTGATGTAATCACCCATTACTGACTATAATGGCTTCTCAGAGTTTTCAGGGTGATCTTTATATCACTTGCACTGACTGGGAGTTAGTGTCAGAAGTGAGAACAGTTAAGACTCCATGAGAAGCCATGAACATATACAAGAAGGAAAAGAGCATGGAGTTGATATCTAGTGTTTTTAGGCTACTGGTGACTACCAGCCACTGCCTTGTGTCTAACAGGACAGAACTGCCTCATGACTTCCTTTCGAAACAGGTGCTGGAGTCTGATAAACCAGACTCCAGAGCATGAATGGGCTAATCCTTTGTTGTACAGTCATGATTAAATATGATGGGCTAAATTAATATCATCGTGCCTTTAGAACTGTGATAGCAATTCTGGTTCAGAGAGTATTAGCACCTTTTCTTCCTGCAAGACATGGCTGGGTTTGAGGATAGATTGGATTAGTTATGTCCAACTTTTGCACAAAGCTGCTGATTGCCATCTCACAACCTAGAGAAGATTGGCTTTCCATTTAGATTTCTGTAATTGGTTATGAGAATATATTTAAATACCATAGAAATCCTTTCACTTTTCACAAGGCAGAAAAAAACCCCACCTATGCTTAAACATGTGTTCATCTGTCTGTCTCAAGGCAGGGGATGCAGATAAGATAGCTCATTTGTAGTTTTGGTCTTTCCCATGTCATTTTTGTAAAAGTCCTTTGCATCTAAAATGTTGCTTTCCCACATGGCATACATACAAGGCCAACTAAAGAAGAGTTAATGGATCTCACAATAAGGAGTGATCTGTAAAGTGGGTCAGAGTGACAGGACATAGTGACAAATTAAAATTTGCTCGTGAATTGTTTGCTATCTAAGTTATACTACATTGCAGTCAGGATTTTGTTTAGATAGTTATTCAAAAATGTATGAAACTATTGAATGCTAGATTGGCCAAGATTAGAAGTGATGATTTTACAAATGTATTGGAAGTAGTGAGAAGAAAATACATAACATCAGTACAGATTTATAATATTGTTATCTTCAAGGTTATGATAAATGTAAAACTCTTTAAATCCCCTGTCTTGCAAACTTATCCTATGAATGAGTTTCCTGAATAGCCTCAAATATTATATATATATATATATATATATATATATATATATATATATATATATGTTTTCATACTCCTTATTTGGTATCCTCCTTCTACAAGCGAGCTCTACACAATAACTTGTTTCTAATGGATGTAAATTCTAAGACTAAGTGTGAAAAATCAATTCTGTCCATTAAGCTCATATTGTGTCTGTGAGGCAAGGGAATTCTTCTTTAGTCAATGCTGCAGACATCTGCCATGTTCTGAGCTGTGTTATGAAGATTTTCTTACAGGTGGCCTTCATGAGACAGCCTGCAAGAAGCTGAGGTTGCCTACCCAAAGGCTGGTAAGCCATGGAATTTCCCCAACAGCCATATGAGTTTAGGAGAAGATCCACCCTCAATCAAGCAATTAAAGTGACTACAGTTTACACCTAGTAAGTAATGGAGAGCCAGGGGAATCCAGATAAACCACAAGGAACTTGGAGATAATGAATGTTATTCTTTGAGGGCAATAAGCTTTGAGATAGTTTGTAATGTAGCCATACATATTAGCATGCCTGGGCTTGAATCTCAGTTTTGTTCCATTCTAGTACTGTGATTATTCATTTGCTATTTAAGCTGTTTGTACCTCCATTTGTTTAGTTACTTGCAAATTTTTCTACAAGGGTAGTATCTACCTAATCATATAAAAAGCAATACAGAGTGTTTGTCCATATGAGGAGGTGAGTGTGTCTTCATTGCATTTCCACTAGGGTACAGGTGTGATGACTACTATCCACTGTGCCTGGCAGTGGCTTCTTCAAGCAGACACTGAACTGTTTTTAATGATGATAGATAGCTATGGGACTGACTACCAGGTTATTCCAATATCCAAATGATTAAATCAAGCAATTTGAAAAAAAACCTAAAAGTCAATGCTACAACAAGCAGTGTTTTTTTTATTTTGCATCAAATATTTTAAAAATAAGTACCAAATTTATATAGCATAATTGTAAAACCAAATACTTAGTTCCAAGTATTTAAAGTGTGACTGTAAGAATTGATGGGTACACAACAATGTGAATAGTACAGGCATTTCATCTGAAAGTAAGTTGAGGATGAAGGTCAATACGGGTGGTACCCAGAAAATAGAAGAAAAAATCTTACTCTCCCCATTGTGGGTTTTATACAGTGGACTACTGAGTCATCACACTTTCTAAATTCAGATTGCCTTATCCACAAACAAAGTAATTGCATTGCATTAGTCAGAATACTGTCTTCCTCCAATACAGTAAATATTAATTAGTAATATTTTCTATCTATAATTACAGTTTAATAAGGATGAAGTCAAGCCAGTGGTGTTCTTGTGAGTCAAGCTACATAAAATTCAATCTACTTCTGCCTCAGACTTTCTCTCAGCTATTTCTCCACACATCATTCATCTTATTTGTTTCTTTTCTAGTTCAGAAAAAAGCTAAGTCATGCATTTGAGAGGCACACAAACAGCCAAGATTGAGGACACAGTCAGGCAAGGGTCCTGCCAACTTCATTTAATTTAGGGTTACTAGACTTCCAGAAACCTTTCTTCTGGAATAGGAAGACATTTCGGGAGGGTGTGATGGACTGGCAACACTTGCCTGAGTAATTTGTATTCTCTTGCCAGCCAACTGCAATAACATCAGCTTGAAGTGATAAGAATACTTCTAAATTTGCCTTAATTAATGTCAAGTCCCAGAGAAATAAATCATCATTAATTCTTGAGTTTGGTTTTTGGAAATAGTCTTGCTTCGTCTTCTTGGCTGTCAGTAGAATTTGGCTGTGGATGTCTCCCACTTGTGGAGGCCCATAGACCAGCTCGGTCATGGTCTTTGTTGTTCTTAGTTTCTCAAGGTGAAATTTCATATGGCTGGGAGGCCCTAACAGCTCCCTCATTCTCCTTGCTACAATCCTGACATTGCCAGCTCTTTGTGAAGACTTGGACCTGTCACCAGGATTATTAGGTAATTTTTTTGTAGGTGTCTGTACCATGTTCAGGTACCTTTACATTAATATGGTTCCTAAGAAATGTATCATTAGGGTTTAAGAAAGGAAACAGTCTACATAATAGGAAATAACTGTGATTCTCCACGGTTTTGGTAGTATTGGTAGGATGCCCAGAGTCTTCTCTCTTTCGTCTCCTCTCCCTGTAATTTAAAATGCATTTTAGAGGCTGGAGAAGTAGAATTTGTGTGTGTGTGTACTTGTGTGGAATGTGTGCATGATTGTGAGTGTATGTGTTTGAAGTTCTATCTGTAATTCATGACCTTTCTTTTCTTCTTTTTCTGTTGATTTGAATCTGCCTCAGACAGACTTGGTTCCTAGTTATGCTCTCTACTACTGAGCTACATACCCAGCCATAATATATTATTTTCTTAAAAAAAAGTCAATATCTCTACTGGTTGGCTTCAAAGAATTTCTCTTCTCAACCGAGGAACACTTTGTTGCCTATTTCCTTACTTCTGAGGTTCCCCTAGGTTCCTCTTTTCAGTTCTGTTCTGACTGGCATCTCATGCCTTCAGTGGGTGCCTTTATTCTACTTTGTAGTTTGTGTTGTCAGTCACAGGCATGTCACAAACACAGAGGTCAAATCCTATTCTGGACTGATGCATGGAAACTGGATATTTCTCATAATTATGCCATTTTGATATATTTAACTACAGGTCATCTCGAATTTCATTCAACTTAAATAATTCGAAAAAAGCATTACTGATCACTTCATTCATGGATGTTAGGGATCCTATAGTCTTCTCACTAGTTGTAACCTGCTTTAGTCCTTTAGATTCTCCGAGAAATGTCTAATCTGGGTCAACATAGAAACTGCTTTCATCATGCTTCTGTTTTGCCAGTGAATGTGCTAAGCTCTCACCTTAGGAATCTGGCCAAGTTATCAGGTCTATCTTCAGCTAATGCTAGCAAAAGTGGGGGAGGGATGGCATGAAGAGAGCTAGACTGAGAGTCAGCGCTCATGACACTGTCATAAAAACACTCAGAGCATTCAATTCACCAGGCCTTTGTCAGACTCTTTCATTCAGAAGTGGTCGATGGCTGGAGGAAGCTCTTCAAGGCCTTTCTACTACTGACATCTTGGGAACTGTTCAGAATGCCTGGCTATACCAGTGTCCTCTTTAATGACATCTTTACTTCAGCAGAACAGAACAACTTTGGCATGTGAAAAGTAAGTCAGCCTATATATATTTTTTTGTTCTTGAAACTTGTGGCATATGAAGCTAATTCTGAAGAGCAAGTTAAGTCACTAAAGAAAAAGGGAAAAGGAAATTGTCTATGGATTTGTGAGTCACCATGTCATGCCAGCCACCACCATGACAAAATACATGAGATAACACAATAAGAAGACAGGCTTTTCTAGGATCTGTCAGGGTTAGAGCTAACTTGACAAGCTTTAGAATCACATGGGAGGTGGGTCTCTGGGCTTGTCTGATGGAGCTATTCTGATATATTAATTAGCCGTGAAGACCCGTCCACTGTGGGTGGTAGCATTTCTGGACTGAGATCCCAGACTATATAGATGGAGAAAGCAAATTGGGTTGTAGTATGCAGTCATTGCTCTCTTCTGGTGATGCAATGTGACCAGATGTTTCAAGCTCCTGTTACCTAGACTTTGCCACTACAATGGACTGTGCCTTGGAATGTGAGTCAAAATAAACTCTTTCTTCCTTAAATTGCTTTTTAGCAGATCATTTTTCACAGCAAAAGGGGAAACAAAACCAAGACAGCCCACGTTTTCAGAGTTGTTTCATGGCTGCTTGGCCCTATTGCTTGGCACCTGTGTTGGCAAGCACAGTGTGGTAGGAGCATATGGCAGAAGAGTCCAGCTCACCTCATGACTGGGAAGAAAAGGAAGGAGAAGACAGTCGGGGCACCAGTTTCTGCTTCTGGGGCATTCTTGCAGTGATTTAACTTCCCCCAACAAGCTCCCATCTCTCAGGAGTTTTATAACCTTCCAGTGATGTGACAGTCTTGGGACCAATTCTTAAACACAGGAGCTTCTAGGGAAGATTCCAATCCCAAATTAGAGCACATGGCATCTATTAAATTCTCATGGGAAATTAAGAATTTGTTTTCTGTTCTCATCAAATGTTTGCTAAACTATCATATACAGTAATTTCTGAGTGTTCCTCACCACTTACTATTCTCTGGAAGTAACTGGAGTTTTCAAAACTTTGGGTCCATTTATCTCCCAACTATAATTATCAAAGCTTCTTTTGCACCAGGTCAAAACCTGTACAATCAGTCTATTGTTTTGTTCCACAGCAATGATAGGAATGGGAGGAAAAGAGGGGATTATGGTGGTGAAGAGTGTTTCACCTGCTTCTCCAACCACCTGACAGTGACAGAGGGATTCCTGCCCCAAGGCTTTGAGGGTGTCAAACACGTAGTACTTGGCACAGGGAAGACGAACTAGGCATCAGTTAATTATAGCCTATTGGAGAAGGACAGTACATGCTCTGGCAGGTCACTTGGGAAAAGTAATCCATCAGGAGCTTGCTAGGCCAGCTTTACAGGACAAAGATTGTAGAGTACCCTGATTCCCACAGGACCTTGTGATTGACTTGTCTGAACTGTTCCACGGGATGACAGGAAACTGAGAGCCGCCACTCAGCTACACAGAGGAATAGAGGGAGGAATGGAACATCCAAGAACCTCCATTTGTAGTGGACTCTGAGCAATCAAGAACATTTTTATGTGAAAGTAAAATGATAAGACTTAACAGTATTCATTTAAATACAATGTGTCGACCTTTATTCACAAGAAATATAGACTAAGACCTTTACTCGCAAGAAATATAGACTAATATTTCATAATAACTTATTGGAAGATCACTAAGGATTTAGGAGTAACAGCAAACAATGCCAAGAGAAATTCTACTTGTCTAAAAGAAACTTGTTATAATTTAGATCTTTTCAGTTTCAAGCTTTTGGGATTCTTTATTATCTGACTTATGGATAATGTCTTCTTTCTCATGGATTTTATGAATATGTATCCTTTTTCTGATTTTAATTTTCCCTTTGTTCTAAAGCCTTTCTGTCTAGATAACTTGGATAAGCTTTTTCTGCATTTTACAAGGTTAAACTTAGCTCTTCTCTTTGATTTTCAGTAGATTACATAGTGCAAATTTGTACTCATGATTTTAGGTTTACTCTGCTCTTTTCTATATATGAACATGCTCCAAAAATAGTAATTTAATGGATTGACTTACAAATATTGACACAAATTATAACACATTTAATGAGAAGAAACTGTACAGAATGTTATTTAAAGGCTATTTTTCAGTGAATGTTGCTGTGTATTCTACAAGGAGGAATACTGTATTACAGTGGTTGTTTCTCTTTGTATGATACTTGTTTTATCATCTTGGGCAAACTTGAATGGCTGGCCATTCTACTTAGCGTCTTCCTTGAACTTCTATTTCAGAAGGTCACACATACAAAAAAGATGATTGGCATATTATGTTGCAGTATGACATTTTGTACATTTGCTAACATTAAAAAGATGTCTACTATCACAGAAGATTTTAAGAAAATATCTGATGATGGAGTAACAGAATATAGGCAGTTAATCAGTGTCTCATTAATTTGGAAGGAGTTACATCCAACTGGAAGAGCAACCTCAACTTGGAAAGGATTTTTTTCGCCTAATTCATGTGACTCTGCCCTAAGGATAAACAACAAATTGTCCTGAATCAATGGGAAGGTACAGGTGATCCAAAATGTGAACATAAACCCATGTGTAAGAGTATTGTTGTAAACTCCAAGCTAAAACTCCATGGTCTGGTTTATCACACATCTCATAATGTATTTCCTGCCACGGTGGTGTCTCTGAGTACACTAGTACACACTGACCTCTAAGGTGACCTATGGGCAGGAGCTTTATTGAGAAAACACTTTGGGGACTTTTGATGCAGGCTGACCAGCAGGGGGCATTGGAACTCCTACAGAGGGACAAGTGGTGATGACCAGTCAACAGGATGCCCCTAAAACTATATAGAATGTGGAAATATTTCATGCAAGAGAGCATTGAGACCACCTGACATGAGGCACAAGCTGAAGCCACCCAACAAATAGTCTGTCACAGATGGAGAAATTGTCAGATTTTTACCTAAAATCAAACCAAACCAAACCAATATTCCTATAAACAATCATACTTCCAGGCCAGCATGCTAACTAAGGCACATTTTAAATAATGCGATATAATTCAGATTAAGAAAAGAAGTGTATATAGCCTGAAATAACTTTACTCTGTAGTTTCTGGTGTTTCTGATATCTAACATGTTCAATATTTTAATGCTTCTGAAATCCAGACTCACACATTACTTTATACAGATCATCCTGTTAAGATATTTACATATCTGTCCAATACTTTGCACAGAATAGTTAAGTAATTTATATAGAGACATACAAGAGACACCAGGTACTCTCAACACTCTTCTTCTTCTTTAGCTACTACTACCTTTTGTTCTTTCTTTCCTTTCTTTTTTTTTTTTTGATTTTGTTTTTTGCTAGTTCTATTCTAGGTTTCTGGGCCATCCAGCCTCTGGTTCCTGGCCCTCCCGGCAGTGTCAGATGCAAGCTAGCTCTCCTGGCATTGATCTCAAGTTGGGCCAGTCACTGGTTGGTGACTCTCACAAGTTCTGTGTCACCTTTATCCTAGCACATCGAACAGGCAAGACAAGTGGTAGATCAAAGGTTCTGTGGCTGGGTTGGTGTCCCAGTACCTTCACTGGGAGCCTTGCCTGGCTACAGCGGATGGTCAGTTCAGGCTCTGTACCCACTATTACTGGCTCATTGTATAGTAATAAGTCACAAGTATTAACTGGTCTATTGTGTGTGTGTGTGT
Source organism: Cricetulus griseus (assembly GCF_003668045.3). Classification (NCBI taxonomy): domain Eukaryota; kingdom Metazoa; phylum Chordata; class Mammalia; order Rodentia; family Cricetidae; genus Cricetulus; species Cricetulus griseus. Next base: position 18,459,137 of record NC_048597.1, read on the forward strand.
GTGTGTGTGTGTGTGTGTGTGTGTGTTTATTAGCTATTGAGGCTTTCTAATGATAGCACTATTTCTTACATGTTTTAAAAGAAATTCACCAAGACCAACTTGATAATATGATTTATGTCCTAGTATGTTAAACTCCCTTGCAAACATGAATTAAAAAAAAAAAGTTAAAGGAGCACTGCTTTCCAAAGAGCAGATTTTTTTAAGGTAAGAAAACCCCATCATTTCCAGTCTTTTAGGAAAGAGATCATAGTATCTTTGGAACTGAGGACTTGCTGCTGTTGGAAGCTTGTGTCCATTTCCTTTGCTTGGGATAAAAGAGAAGATGAGTGTCTAGTTTCAGCTTCTAATGTGCCCATAGCAGTGTGACAGGGCTGAATTTGTTTTTTTGACTTTTATTGTTTTCAGGGAGCTGACAGCTGCTTGGCGTCTCCCTGTGCACTGTGCAGTCATTTGCTACCTTACAATAAATAGTGTCTGGCTGATCCCTACTGAACAATGGGGTCTGTAATTTGGCACTCATATTCTGCCCCACTTCTACTGGGCTATGTGACCAAAACAAAAACAACCCTGATGGGGGATGTCCTTTGTATATATGTTTCTCTTATTTGTTGGTGAATAAAACACTGATTGTCCAGTAGCCAGGCAGGAAGTATATGCAGGGCTATCAGACAAGGAGAATTCTGGGGAGAGGCAGAGAGAAGATGGCCAGAGAGACACCATGTAGCTTCTGAAAGAATAACATGCTGGGGCATTCTCTGTTAAGACAAGGGCATGTAGAAATGCATACATTAGTAACTATGGGTTAATAATTAAGAGAGAGCTAGGCAAATAAGCCTGAGCAATTGGCCAAACAGTTTCTAATTAATATATGCCTCAATGTGTTTATTTGAGGCTAAATGGCAGAGGACCTGGTGGGACAGAAACTCCATTTACACAACCCTAAGAACCACATTCAGAAATAAGCAGTCCATTCTCCAACCAGTGGGCTTCTGTCCTCAGTTATCAGGTGTTCAACTGGACATGCCCTTTGGATTTGTATCCAAATACTGTCACTAAATGATTTAAATTTGGAGATTTCATCAAGACAACAAAGATAACGAGAACTGAGACAGTTTAGAATTGCTTATTATATAATTTCTAATATATATATATATAATTATGTAAATTGTGTTGATATACAAATGTGTCAAACTTCTAGAAACAGTGCTTAGCTGTAACCAAAATGAGGTCCTAGGGTTTCCCACCAACCTTTTCTAGCTGTAAGTATTTAAAAGGAAAATATGCTACAGATTTGACCCTAGTTCTTTTCTTCTGCCATTTGAATGGTCACTCTGGATTGACTTCCCTCTGCTTGGTTTCTTTTCTTCCTGTGTCTCCCCTTTCCTCATTCCTCTCTCCTCCTTCCCCTCTTCTATCTCACCATCCTCTTTCTCCTGCCCCCTTCATTCTTCCTCTGTTAATGCTGTTTTCCTTAGCGTTATTCTTGAGCCCATCAAGATGTGCTATCGGAAGAATTTGCAGTCATTTCCAGTTCCAATTTTTAAGTGCAGCTCTTTTTGGTAGAGTTCCCACTGCTTGTATTTACGCTCTTATTTAACACTATACATAGCGACTCAGAGGTTGGTGTTTAAAAAGGCTCCGTTTCCTGAAATAAGCTTCTGTATCTTGGTTATACAATTCCTTTCATCACTACAATAGTAGTTCCTCCCAAGTGTGCTTCTTATGTTTGCCTGTACTGAGAATTTCCCTCACACCACTTATCAAGGTCTATTACAATTTCACATATCTGCTTCCCATTATATTCTAAACTCTGGGGACGAGATTAGTGCTAATGTTTTTGTTGTTGTTGTTCAGTCATGCAGGCAGTTGAGTTCTTTTTTCTTTCATATCTTATATATTTGTTAAACATCTACTATGAGTTGCAAATATTATGAAACATATACATACTTAGAATCTTCCTTAATTTGCTTTTCTGTTGCTGTGATAAAGCACTCTGACAAATCAATTTGGGGAAGCGGGGGCGGGGGGTGTTACTTTGCTGCCAGTCTATGGCAGAGGTAGGCAAAGCCTAAACTCAAGGCAGGAGCTTGAAGCAGAAGCCAGGGAAGATTGTAGCATAATGGCTTGCTTCCCATCCCACATTCTACTACCTATGCCCAGAACTGGCACCAGCCACAGTGGCCTGACCCTCCTGTATCAATTAGCAATGAAAAGAAAATGTTCCACAAACATCGAATAGGCCTAACCGATCAAGAAATTCTTCAGTTACGGGTGCCTCTTTCTGTGTGAGTTTGACAATAAAATTAACCAGAAAAGGATCAAAGCACAGATTCTCACTTTACTAAATTACACGATCATTGACCTCATACTCTAATAAGGCAGGAGGGTATTAACCATAGAATCAAACAGATATAATATATAATGATGAAATGTGATGAAAGAAGGTACAGGGTATCATGAGATTAATTAATTCTAACTGGTGGTGGCAGTGTGGGGGTGGTCAGAAAAGAGTTCTGAGATGAAAAGGGACCCAAGGGTCCCAGGATGCTGAGATGGCTCAGCTGGTGAAGGGCTGTCATCTGAGTTCCTTTCACTGAACTCACATAGATGTAGAAGGAGAGAATCAACTCCATAAAGCTGTCCTCTAACCTATAGTAGGTATGCTCCCCCATTTATTGTGTACACACAGCAAATAATGAAGAAATAAAGGTGACTAAGAGTTAGCTATTTAGCTAGCTAGTAGGGGTAGAGTTAGAAATAGGACCTACTGAGAAACCAAGCCAAATGCTCAAAGGGACAGTGTAGTCAGATGTTTGAGAAGTCACTTTCTGTTGGATGAAGAAGAAGGAGAAGGAGAGGAAAGGTGGAGAAAGCCGTGTAAATAAAGAAGTATGGAATGAGTCATACACGGCATGGAAGCCACCGCTGGGGTGAGTTTTTTTCCGCTTACTTTATGAAAAAATGCAGGGGAGAGTTTTAGTTGGGGGATCCAGGTGATCCTTTTTTCAAACATTGTTCTGGCTCCAGCAAAGAGAATAATTCTGAAGATAAGACTGATAAAAAAAGGTTGTTGATGATGGCTGCTACAGCAAGCCAGGTAAGGAGTGGTCTGGTTTAAGATGAGGAAAAACAAGGGAGCTGGAGTAGGTCTTCCCAAACCTCTGAAATGAAGTTGGGTTCGTGTGACTGAGTGTTATTTAGAGTTCTTTGACTGTGCCGTGGTCTTCACAGCATCCCCAGAACATGGTGCAAGCAGGGCTTATGGTAAGTGCTTCACACATGTTTGTTTAAAGAGAACAAGAAGAAATTGAGAAGTGAATGTATTATCTACCAGGTGTTAAGTTGGAAAGAAATACAAAGTATTTGGTGGCTAAAGAGATGGCCCAAAGGTTAAGAACACTGCCTGGTCTTTCAGGGGACCAAGGTTCATTTCCCAGCACACACATGGTAGTTTGCCATCTTTCAGCTTCCATGGTACTACACTCATGTGGTACCAAGACATACATGCAGCTAAGATATTCACATTCAAAAAATAAAAAAAATGAACAAATCTCCTTTTAAAGGTATTTCAGTAGGGACTATGCATCACTGACTATTTGAAATTCAAAAGCCTTTCGCTGACCTTTGAGACAAAGTAATTTTCAAATTGAATGCAAAGTTTAATTGTTCATTTGTTTTTGCTGTATAGAGTAGCTACATCCAATGCCAAGTTTTAAAGCATGCTGAGGCCTGCTCTGGGCTCTATGGAGCAGAGAGCTCTGAACCGTCAATTCATTTCACACTGCAGCACAGAAAGGGGGTGCAACGTGCACCCCAAAGGCACCCAGCACTGCGATAGAAAATGCCTTTCAGTTTCTTGAATGGTTTAGCATGTATTTTTTCTTTTGTTAATGCCAGCTTCCCCTGGCGTGCTCAGACCACACACACACACACACACACACACACACACACACACTTTGTCTGAATAGGATTGATTCATAAGAGCATGATGGTTTGGTCTATGCCAAGGGATCTTCTTTTGGTTACCAGTCTGTCATAGTCCCTGCTTGTAATGCACTTATCAGACAAATGGTTAGCTCCTAGGCCCGTGGAAGTAAATTCGCAGACCTCTGACCTCTACTGCTCTCCAGATGTTCCATTTTATGAGTGAGATCAATGTCTATTTTTTCTCATCTGTCTCCAACTATTGACCTCCTTATCCCTTATCCAGTAGTTCTATATCATTTCATTCTAGACAGATCAGAACCTACCAATTCATCAATAATCTGACCTGAGTTCTTTTCTCTTTACTGTTCAGATTCTGCCTGGAGGTTCAGCTCCATCCTATTGCTATTGAAAAGTCCTTATCAGTGTTCAAAAGGAGAGTTTCAAAAAAGTTTCATTGTATGAAGTGTGTGTGTGTGTGTGTGTGTGTGTGTGTGTGTGTGTGTGTGTGTGTAGGTACCCAAAGGCCAGGAGAGTATGCGTAATCTCTCTGTACTTGGGGTTATATGCATTTTGTGAGCCATCCAACATGGGTGCTGGGAACCAAATTTGGGTTTTCAGCATGAACATTCTCTTCAGTCTCATTAAAAAGTGTATTTGAAATCTTGAGAACTAACAGTGTGCTCATTCAGATGGATAAGTTCTACCAGTTTAACTAAACCAGAGAGTTAATTCTTTCTGTCATTAAGGGATGATAGTAATCACTATCAGATTCCCCAATGCAAGAAGACTATAAGCAGTGGCATGCAAAGCTAATCCCATTGGCCCCTACATGCATAAACTCAACAGGAAATCCAAGACAAAACATTAAGCCCTTGGCAGGCTTAATTTGCCCTGCTACAACAAAGCTGAGAGCCAAGTGATGAAATCTTCGGCAAGAATATGCCAGTCTATTGTTTCTGTCTAGTAATATAATTGGTGTTACATAATCTACAAGAATGAATTGGTGAAAATTCATTTTAAAAGTAGCACCAAAAGTATACAATGAAATAAAAGAAATAATCCTGTTGTGAGTTCTGGTGCTTATTTCTTGTGTGTTAATCTTTTCTTCCTGCCCCAGTGGGACGTTGTACTTTCTGAACCTTGCAATTAAGCTAGACTATGAAACCAGCCCCTGGAAAATATTTGTGAGAAGTGATATTCTAACTTGCTCTTCCAGGCTAGAGCGTTTAATTGCTGCTGCTGCTGCTGCTGTGTTCTCTTTCCCTGATGCATTGACTGAGAAAATGCCCAGTACAATGATATGGAATGGTGGAGACCAACCAATCCAAGACCACTGTGACTGCATAAACAACATGTGCTTTGAAAAAGAACCAACAGACATCTTCAGTAAAATAAAAAATATGTATTTTATAAAACCAGTGAGATTTGGGGTATAGTACTGTAGAATCCTTGATCTACCCTGATGTATATAGTGGCCTTGGGAAAATTAATTTCTTATCAAATACGAAGGTGCTGCCAGATTTTGCATGATGACACCCAATATTAAAGATTGTCTGGAAGCGAAAAGAAATTATTATAACACACATCTTTTTTCTCTGGTCATGGCTGTGTTTAACACAAATGAATTTGGGTTTGGAATAAGCTGTATCACATGTGGGATGGTTTTAAATAGAGATATTCATCGTTTTACAGTCATTTATTCACTTGTTGTGTATGTGTGCATGAGTGTGCATGCAGGTGTGTCATCACATGTGTTTGGAGGCCAGAGGAAAGCACGTCAGTCCATGTGTCCCGGGCATCAAACTTATGTCATCAGACTTGGAAGCTCACCTTTATACTCTTTGAGCTTTCCTGCTATCGCTGCATTAGTTTTGAAAAGTCAAATATCTTGAGGTAAAGTTCACATCAAGCTGTTTTAAGCATGCACTTTTACAATAGTCCACGAAAGCACACATTTGTGCCAGCGCTACCTGTGTGGGTAGAAGCCCGGGCATGCGCCTTGGTGGGTGAGGTTTTGCGCAGCATGTACGGGGACCTGGGTAGACCAACAGCAGTGAACAATGCAATGTAACGTCTCTACTACTCCAGACCTTTTCCTTCTATCTCCTTCTAACAAATCCTCTTTGTTGTTTTCATCTAAGTTGTTCTGTCACCAATAAAGACTTGGGAATCAGATATTGGATTGGAAACCTGGTGGAAAGAAGTAGGGGAGGAGTGAGCAGTTTCTGTTCCCTTTCTTTCCATAGACCCAGCAAGCGCTTCTCTCTCTCCCCACATCCCAGATCCCAGGGAATGCAAGATATCCAAGTCCCTCCCTACTTCTTGCTGTGGGTCTTCTCTATCCATATTCCTGGCTTCTCTATGGCCAATTCTGGTCAGCTAGGCCCTGGCTCCACCTTCCGATTCAAGATTAACTTTATTGACACCGACTCGGGGTGTCACAGTGCAATCAAATATCGTATAACATTTCTTATCTTCTTTCCCAACCCTTAACACTTAGTCATTTCTCTGATGTATGCCTCTTTATTTTGGTACTCTCCACATATCCATGCAATGGAATTAAATGGTGTATGAGTCCTTTTGCTTCTGCTTCCTTTCAGCTTACATGGTGCTTCTGAGATCATCGTTCATACTTTCTGCCCCAAAGTAGTAGTTGAATGGAGAGTCAGTTTGTGCTTATCCATTCACCAGTTGATGGACCTTTGCACTGTCTTCTGTTAGGGAGTACTGTAAGCAGAGATGCCATGAACAGGCATGGACCCATGTTTCTGTGGACGCGTGCGTGTATCCTCACACTTTGGGAAGAACAATGGACAGAAATAGTATGCATAGCCTCATGGACTTTTCTGTATTGTACACACATCAGAACTTCTCATCACATTCTCTCTTGTCCACCTCTTCTCTGCTTCCGTAGCCAGCTTGGACCATCTTCCAGCAAGAAGCCCACATCACTGAAGAGTTTATTGCAGTTCAGGATGTCTTAGAGATGAATTTACCAGCTATGTTGGCTTCTGCCTTTAGTCCCAGCCACATAGAAAGCTGAGACCACAGGATTTCTTGAGTTCAGTGAGCCTAACAAACATTGCAGACACTTCTGAAAAATTACTCTCATGGTACTCTGTTTGGTAAATGTCTTTAATGCTTCAATATTCCAGCAGCTTATGTCCTCTTGGAAAAAGAACTAACTAAATTTTATTTATTCATGATGAATCATTGAAGAAATTAAAAATAGGCAAGTTATTTTTAGTCTAGCAATTTGTCTGTAATAATAACTTAAGTTGCTTATGAGCCTTGGAACCAAAGGGTCATCACCATCACAACTTGTGCTAATTAGAAAGTATCATTTAAACTTACTTGTCTTCTTTAGGACAGTTTATAAATTCATTCTTCAAACTTTGGTAGCACAGCTTTCTCCCTTAATTAAAGAATGTCTTCACAGGCCCTTTCTAGGTTTAAAAAATTGCTGCCTCACTATAGTATACTAGCAAGAAATACTTCAATTGCAATTTTCCATATAGCGTTTGGGTTTTTGCACAGTCTCTCCGTGGTTAGAAGAAGATAAATTCAGATTCTATTTCAAATGTCGCCAATAACATTGACAATAGAAATTCATACTGCATCTATTATTTACGAAATCTTAACAATGAAAATAGTTGATAAGTTGGAGTTGATAAGTAATTTTAAATTAAGATATTAATCATCAAACTCCACCATAAAAGTATATTCAAAAATGGATACTACAGATGAAGAAGATCAAAAGAAAATATTTATCTTGCAGAATTTAATTTATCTTTAAATCTTTAATGTAAATCTGCTTTCATGAGGGACATTTTTGTTTTTTAGGGGTGTTTCTATATCATTCAAAATAACTCACTTTCTTTCTATTAATTGTATAAAGATACAATTAAATTCTTACTCTGTGCTAACTGACTCTATTTCCATCTATTGTCAATATGCTTTAACATGTATTAATAGTAAACAGTGATTGAAATAGACCTGGAAAATACAAATGGATGATAGGTTTACCTAAGGCCATAAACACACACCAGGAGAGTATGGCATGCAGACACTCTCCAGAGGTCACACATCTCGTTTCTTGACAGAATAGCAGGAACTAGAAATGTCCTGAACCTGTGTAGTTCAGAAGGTTCAAGTCTTTAGGTACCAGATGAAAGGGGATGTGAGAAAGGGGAGCAAGGATGGAAGCAGCCTTCTTTAGTGAACACATAAAATTTGATGAACTTGCTAGTCTAGCATTACAAGTATTAACTCTTATGTCCTTATGTCATCTACTCAAGCTAATAGTATTCCCATTGTCTACATCACACAGCCTGGAAATGGCAGGATCCGGATTGTATCCTGGCAATTGAACTGATTAGTCCATAATTCTATCCAATATGCTGTGATACCTCTTCACCTCTCAGCAAAGTAAGTTAGTAGTTCAAAAGGACCATCTCTCTCATAATGTCACATTATTTGAATTGAGAATTACCAGCTAAAGTTTTAAGAAAATCTCCTTTCTGTTTTCATAGAGGTTTTGGCTGATGAGTAACCTAACGTGGACTCTTTAACTACAATACAAGTAGGGCTAGAAAACTGACTCATCAATTAAGAACATTTACTGCTTTTACAGAGGACTCAAGTTTGACTCCCACCACCTATATAGCAGGTGTCAGCCACCTATGACTTTAATTCCAAGGAATCCAGAATCCTTTTTTGCACTCTATAGACACTAGATATATATGGGTCACGCGTGCTCACACACACACACACACACACACACACACACACACACACACACAGGCAAAGTACTGAAACACATAGAATAATACTCTAAAAATAACACAAATAATCTTCAAAAGACATGAAAATTCATAAATCTAAATGCATATTGTCTTTTTCAGAGTGGTCATATAGGGAATGTTTGTATTTGCTAGAAAAGTATTATTATTGATCAGAATATTTTTGTACTTTCCTTTGGATTTGTCTTAAAAAGTTGGGCACTTAGAATATGTAGAATTGAATGCTAAACAAAACTCTGACAGATTGAACCCGAGTTAAGGGAAGGATATACTTATAAAAAAGAGTGAGTTGCTGTAGATATCTAACTTGGCATTTATTCAAGTTCTAAAATGTTCAGAATGTTTGAAAAATGGGACATCACAGTTTTGTAGTTTATTAAAGTGGCTAATGCCTAAAGAATCAACTTTTGATCACCTATGTCAGGTGTCTTTTACTGTACCATACAGTGCTAAGAGCTGATAGACACATGTCTAACAATTTTTTTAATTCATAAGAATATTGGATATTTATTTGCCAACAATAGTGTTACTCTTTGTGTTTTCCATATTTCCATATTGAATGAAATAGTTGTAAGGATTCGTTGCTGGTGTTTATAATTTTAAGCATAAAAGAAATTTTCTTGGAATTTAATTTTACACACAGAGATATCACACGCATACCACACACAACACAACACAACACAACACACACTTTCCAACTGAATATTGCTACAAAAGGAATTCATTTCCCTTTTCTGGTTGAAATGTGCAATTTCATTTTCTGTTCTTGAGTATGAGAACAGACAAATTGGAGACCTTGCTGTGAACTAAATTCTTTCCTTGTCACTTGGTGAAGGAATGGGGACTGAGCCATCTAAAACCATTATGTATATACTAGGAAAGTGTTGCATTTCCCACTCTTCTTTTCCAAAGTAAAATAAAACACTTTTATAATGCTTGCAAGGTATTAGTTTTAACCAAATAAATAAAACATATGATTTAGATGAATTTTCATCTTTAGATTTTAAAGACAGAATTTCTCTGTGTAGCCCTGGCTATCCTGGAACTCACTCTGTAGACCAGGATGGCTTCAAACTCACAGAGATTCATCTGTTTCTACCTCCTAAACCGTGGGACTAAAGGCATGTGCCACATCGCCTGGCTGAATTTTCATTCTTAATATAATTTGTAGTAGTCCCATTTTGTAAACTGGTACTTAAAGTAGATCGGTGAGCCACAGTGAAGAGTTCTCTGAACCTGGGGACATTTGGCAATGTCGGGAGACATTTTTATCGTACAGTTGGGAATTGTGCTCCTGCCATTTGGTGGCTGAGTCAAGAGGTGTGAGAGAACATGTTTAGTAAAGAGGGTGGTCGCCTAAATAAAATCATTGCCCAGACCCAAATGTCAATGCTCATTTAGCTAAGGAATCCTGGTTCACATGAACCACTAATTGCGATAGTAAAAAGATAAAGTGACTCCTGAGGTAGTAGATACAAGTGAAGGACACACTTTTAAAAATGGGTTTTAAGAGGACCAAGTGTCACAAAATATTTACCTTTCAACTTCCAAATGCCCTAGTTAAATTCACCTGCCATAGAGCTGAGGGGTGGCCCCACTGACAGCTATGTGTGCACTTGAAACCCACACACTTGACCTTATGTGTAAAAATGTATCCTAGAAGAGGTGAAGAAGTCAGGGACCTTATGAGGAGATCAACATGATTCATTTAAATTGTCCCTCAGCTCAGTGGCCAATATCTTACTTAGAAAATAGGAGAGGCCATGTGAAGGCAGAGGAAGAAATTGGAGTTGTGTGGTCTCAAGCCAAGGAACATGGAGAGTCACCAGGAGATGAGCCATGTAAGGATGGATTCCCCATGAGAGTCTGTAACTGGAACATGCTCCTGCCAGCACACTGATTCACACTTTGGTCCCATATCCATGAGACGATAGTGTTCTGTTATCTGAAGATACCAGTTTGTAGTCGTTTGTTATACCAGTCCAAGGAAACTAATGGTCTTCTGAATTTCTCTGATCAAAAGAACTCAAAATAAGAAAAGAAAAACGAAGTCTTCAGGGACAAAGTTCTAGAATAGTTAAAAAGAACAGAGTGAACCTGTCTGACTCTTCATGCCTGCCAATACAGGGGGCCAAAAGGACTGAGAGGCCAAGTCAGTCTCCCCCGGAGCCCTCTACTGGACGTTGTGTTCAGCCAGCCTGAACTGGCTGTGATGGGTGAGCCTTATATAAACATGAACCCTAAAGCCAAAACCAGAACTGAAAAACACTTAAAAGGTCAATGTCGGGAAGGTGATGTTTGCAAGGACAGTTGCTCCAAGGCTATGTCTTCTCACCCAGAGTGCAAAGACCACAGTAGGGAATAGAGCATACCAAGACAGGGATAATCCCATTAACTGAGAATTCCTGAAGCATGACTCTTTCCTTGTTGCTCATGATTCAGAACATCAGAACCCGGAGTCTGCTTTCAAAGCCTGCTAAATCCAAGATTCACTGGTTCAGCAAATATCTATTAGGCTGGCTGTTTAAATTGTCCATCAAACCACTACAGCGGTTACCTTAGCTCAGGAATTTATGAAGAGAACAAATGGATTTGTTGATAGTGGTTGGCTCAAAGATAGGTTATCAGAATTCTGTAGCATTTACTGTAATTTCTTGGACACAATAAATGATATGTAGACACTGGAATTAGAACTTGGCTGCCCACCTCTCTTGGAGTGAGAAGCTGGAGATGACCCTTAAGTGGTATATCAAAAGGAATAGTAATTTAGAAATTATTCTTTGTCGTGATAACTCCTCCCTGGCATTTATGCTTTAAAAATCCTTCATTGGAGATAGAGAGCTTACTAAGCAGGTAAGGGCATTTGCTGCTTTTGCAGAAGGTCTGGATTCAGTTCTCAACACGTATGCAATGACTAACAAATATCTCTAACTCCAGTTCGAGGGAGTCCAATGACCTCTTCTGTGGATCCCGCATACACAAGGTTCACAGACATACACATGAGCAAATTCTCATACTCATGAAAACAAAGAACCTTTCATTGCTAAACAAGGCTTCTATTCAGACACTTCCATTCTAAACGTCCTTCTAAGGACGTGTAGTTTTCTTTGATTTCCATGGTCAGTTTGTTTCCATCATTATTTCTTAGGAGTTTTGAGTGAGGATATGAGATGCTCTGTGCTACCCATACTTCATTTGGTGACAGTAGGGTTAACAGTCCCAGCTCTAAAGTAGTGTGAGGAAGGTGCTTTAAATTCTCTGTGTTCAGGAGGAGTTATGCTGTGCTCAGACAGGGAGCACCACATGCTCTCCACTTCCTTCTGCAGGACATTAGGTACCACGGTGCTTCCCACACACAAATGCTGTGTTTTGAGAAGACATACAGGCCTTGCCCAGGCTATTGTTGATGGAGACAAGACCATCACAGTTTAGTCTGGTCATTGCTAAGAAAGCATTATTTAGTGTTTGGGGTTTACAAGAAAATTCTGATGTAGAAAATCTTCACCATCATTCTTGAGATCTTCCTTGACATGAGAAATCTATTTCACAATTTACACTTTTGAAGACCTTGTTGATGGATCTCTGTAACCATGTTACAGTAACAACCTGCATGGCAAATTATGACCATGTATGTATAGTGGCATGAGTGTTATGGTGATAACTAGCCACTTCCTGATTTATTTAATGCCCATTCCACCAGAGAAAACACAGGCTGGGAAATCTGACCAAGACCCCATAGTAGAGGAGTTTAAACACCCCAAGTTTATACACCTGGGAGAAAAAAAATACTACTATTATTTTGCTAACTAGACAGAGTATCAAACTGCCATTTGAATTTTTATCTCTGTATCCATATACAAGTGCATCTCTCAGACATCATCAGAGAAGTTTGTGTAGTGGATGACAGTTAATCCAGTAGCTCACAACTGCTCCAAGTGACTGTGGAGTGCTTATCTGTAATATGACATGTATCACACCCTCATTTTAAAGGTCAGGGACCATTGAGGAAGATGGGGTGGAAAGAGTGTGAGAGGCAGAGGATTCAGAGAATTGGGAAAGACCAGCCCCTTGGTATGACAGGACCACTAAAGCCGAACACAATGTGGAGTCAGAACTAGATTGATCACAGATAGTTTATTAAGAAAGTACTAACACAATGGAGCCAGTGACCAGGTTTACACCGGATCCCTGCTCATCTGCTCAGCCAGGCGGGAGAGGGAAAAAGAGGGCTGCATGTGTGCCTTTCTGAAACCCTTGCTACACCACTCTGACCATGCCCAAGTGGGCTTGGTCAGTGTTACCTGTGTCCAGCCCCAATTGGGCATGGTCAGCATTTCCTCCTACAGACCACTACATTCAAGAACCCACAGGTACTATGGCTGCCTATGCAAGACCTGAACAAAATCAATCTCAGTATGAATTGAGGAAGGGATCCTGAGACCCCACCCACTGCTGACACTGACCAGTTATTAAGAGCTGATGGCTGCTGGGGGTGGGGGTGGGGGGGTGAAAGTCAATTTTATTTAGAGGTGTAGCCCTCAGTAGGTTAACCATGCTTCACTGGATGGACCCAGAGCATACCCATGGACACATTGGCAAAATAAATGCACTAGGTGAGGGAAAGAAAAAGAGGATACAACAGAGTGGGAAGGGTAAGTTTAATACACAGATCTAGGAAAAGTTAGAGGGGAAGAGTGGGTGGGGAACAGGATCAAAATACATTGTATGCATGTATGACACTCTCAAATAATCAATTCATAGATTATATTTAAATTCAAAATTAAAGCTCGATTTCAGTTCTTCAGTAATTTTTTTGCTTATACCTGCTCGCTCCACCCCTTAGAACTAAATACCTTGGGTTTGGTGGTCATAGGATGTTTTGCATTTATTTGCATAAAATTGAACCCATGTTCCATTAAACTTAAATTAACCAGGGACTAATACTTTATCTGTCACCTTTCCATTTTTTCCCCTGCTACTTGCATTAGACTTGCCATTCTGGGTTTATTTCATCTTATTTTATGTCTCCCCCATCCCTGCATTAACTCCAGGAGGTGGAAAGGGAAAAGAATTAAGAGAAAACTTGGGTAGCTTTGCCACCAGTTTAACTTTATACACTTGGAAAGGGAGCTAAATTCATTGGCTAACACAGAAGGCCATCGCTGGATGAATTTACCCCACAGGTCGTCTGCGCCAGCACTTGACGGTAGTGAAAAATGCCCTAATGTGCAGTTTAGCTTTTGGAAAGCTGCCTCTTGGGGTTAAGGGAGTCTCCTGGCAGGCCCTAGTGTGTTTTGTGGGCAAGCTGGGAAGCTGCTTCCCGGCAATACAATGGTGGGAAATCAACACTGTTGTCCCAATTCACAAATTCCTTCCAAGTCTCTAAAATGTGCTTCAAATTCATTTGCAGGACAAAAATAATAGATGCTGAATCATAGTATTCTGCTCAGACAACTCTGCCTGATGTCTGCTGTGCAGGAATTCACATTTCTTTCTGTTTCCAAAGCCATAGATCTAATACAAATAGATATTAATCCAACTCATTGGAAAGGAAGAGAGATGGTTGGATTCTATTTACAAATGTTCTAGGTCAGTATTTAAACCTTGTAATACTGAGGGGATGTCTTTGAAGAAATTATTTATAAAGACAAGAGACGGTACTGGAGATGAACAGGTATGGTCAATTATGTGGTGTATATATGTTTAGAGAGATTATATAGAGAACGAGAAAGATCATATAAAATCCTGTATCTTACACTGCACTCAAACAATGAAAAAGAATACACTTTGGACATTTTACTTACTTGTAAAGATGCATATGGGCCAAAGCTGCCCCACAGTGAAATGTAGTGGCTGTTATTTCTTCTAGCCCGTAGCCAAGATCATCTTCAACCAATACAACACAGACAGGCTTTATCAGTGCAACTGTGAGAGTCAGTGCTTTATCTAGCCCTTCACTTCAGTTGACTGCTGAAGCCAGATCTCTGAGCAAATGGAGGATTGCATGTGAAATAACCTTTCATTCCCACATACGCATTCTTAAGTCATGGCTATTTTTAACGTGAGAACTATCCAATACAATATTGAATATGTACTTATATCTAAATGTTATGTCTTATTCATCTGAATTTCAACTTTGCGTTTTCTCTATCTTTATCTTTACTACCTAAATTTATCAGTAATTCTTTTCTAGATATTCACTTTAATCAAACACTTCCATTTTTCTCTGTCTGCTTGTCTAATTATGTATGTGTGCAGGAATACATATGTATATGTGTGTGTTACACATTTTCTTCCACATGGTTCATCTGTACCCCACCTTCTGCCTAGTGGGGAAGTTCCTCCTTTCTTTATCTGTTGGTTGTAAATCTGCCATCCCCAAAGTAACTGTTAAGGCATGACTTATGCCCCCTCTGTGCTTTGCCAAGTACAGAATGAAGCTTCCTAAAAACTAGATTCCCCCGGTTCAGAGTACACTCTGATAACAATGATCAAAACAGACTGAAGAGCACCTATTGCCCTGACATCACACCGGCATAGAGGGTAGGGGGTTTGTCGGGCCAGCTGCCTGTAGAAGTCTACATATTTAGGCTTCCATTACTTTTACAACCACTATCCACTCAGCATTAGCATTCTAGGTATTACAATACTTGCTAGTGCCTCAAGAATTCAAAGACATTAATCTTAATCTCGTCAAGTTTATAAACTGGTAGGGAGAGGAACAAGACAACACGAGGCAGAGTAATGCTTGTAATCTTGATGCTTGGGGAAGGGGAGACAAGACAGATCTCTGCTCTCACTAGCCAGAAAGCCTAGCCTAAGTGCTGAGCCCCAGGTTCCTGTGAGGAAAGGCTCTCCAAAATATCCAAATGAATGTCTTCTAGGAGCAACCCCTGAAACCAACATTTGGGTTCAGCGCGCGCACGCGCGCGCGGGTCTGTGTGTGTGTGTGTGTGTGTGTGTGTGTGTGTGTGTGTGTGTCTAAGTATGCAAGTCTGTGTGTTTCTTCCATGTTGCTCATCTATCCTATATAACCGTTCTGCCGAGTTTGTAATTTCCTTCTGTCTCTGTTGGTTCCAAATCGGACAACCAAATTGGTTTGGGTGATGACTTAGAGCAAACATTAGCCTGAGTACAGGTCTGAGGGACTACTCTCTGAGGAAAGAGCCTGACTGAGCTTTTGCATGTGATTTCTATTTTGAGTCCTCAGAGGCCACAGCACGCCCTCCACTTCCTGGGTTCAGCTGTGTTCCTGGTACTTGAGGTTACTGGAGAGATGACCTCTCTGTAAGCAAGTGGCTTTTTCTAAATGTAGTTCCTTAGTTTCTGAAACTAACGAGAATTTGGCAGTGACTGGCTATCAATAGCTTGTCACTACTAAGCAGTAAGCAAAAGTGGCCTCAATTATAAGTGTCCCCTTCATCTCAGGAGGAGCTGGCTATTCTATTCAAGGAGGACACGTGGCCATTGGCATCCAGTGTAGGTTTCATTTGACAAATGAAAGCCTTCCTTTAGGGTTGCCTAAATAAAATATAGACCAAGCCATTACTTTGAATTTATTTAAGTATTGGCTAAGTTTTAATGTGAATATATATACAATGCAACATTGTGGATATATTTACCTTAAAATTTATGCTTGATTTATCTAAAATTCAATATCAATTGTGTGTTCTATATTTTTTATCCATAAACATAGCAATAATAACCCTTCTTTTCTAGGTGTTCAGTCATTTTCCTGTTTTATCCCTTTTTCTTCATCTTTCCTTACCCACATGTTGGCCAGTTTGGGTTAGTTAAGTTGAATTGGCCTCATTTCATGCTTGGTTGAAGTCCAAATATTCTATACAATACTGCATGATTGTGTGGCACAACCACTAATTTTAAATAAATGTCTTAAGATAAAAATAGCACCCTATTCTATAGAAATTAAACTGATGCTAACATATATGTGTATATTGTATCTTCACAAGACTGTGGTACATTTGAATGACAAACAATACATGACAATGCCCCCTTGAAATTATGTCACCAAACAGTATCAAAGCCCTTGTATTTTATAGAGGTGACTTGCAATTTAAATACAATGACAAAACTAACAACACATTTATCAGAATATATTTTTGTTAAAAAGTTATCACAACTGTTCATATACATACTTCCATAGACAAAATATAGCAGTTAAAAGTAGAAATTCACTTCCCCTTTAATGCTATCTTCTAAAATTTTTTAAAAAAATATTTATGTTTCCAGCAAATAGTTAACTTTATAAATCATGGAAGAAATTACCTAAAATATAATTTTTTATTGCCCTAATGCTTTGGTCAGTAACATTAATGTCTTAATTCCCTCTGAGCTGCCACTGCACTGAGCCAAGAACATCAGGGTTCTCTACATCCTCTCGTCATAATAATGATGACACATTTCAGAAACTTTGCTGCTATTATTGGGTACTTTAGCTTTTTTCTTTATTATTAAATGTTAGCAGTTTTTACACATTAGCATGATGAAACTAAAAATTAAAAGAACATATTCTAGAGCTTACCTCAGATTACAATCCTACCCACAGTTCCCTTATCTTGGGACTGTATAGAAAGCCCTTGAATTTTCTGAGTTCCAGCTCTAGTATCAGGAAAAAGGGCAGAAGATAACAATTCCTTGGACTGTATGAAGATGAGATGAGGGGACATAAGTGAAAAATCTGGCAAAACACAATGCCTACTCTACAAATGTCACTCTGAGATGTAGTCAGTATTAGTCATCAAATTATTTGACAATTGGAACAGTATCTCAGCAATTGGCTTTGGATTGTTGTAATAAAGTCTGGACTTCACCCTTTATGTCTCCCCCCTCTTTCCTTTGTCTTCTACATATCTAAAGGTATCTTGAATAATTAATTTATCCTCTGTAATATGCTCCTCACTTTTTTGCCAAATGCTCATAGACATTTAAGGAGAATGGCTTGCTCTTTGGTCTCCATCGAACAGGTTAATGTGCAGATAATAGAATAAATTTGCATATCTGAATGCTTGCTTTGAAAATAGCAGCTACTGAGTTTTCTTCATCACTTTTAGGATGAAGAAATATATAGTTCTCTGTTGAGTACAGTCTTAGCTATATTTTCTCTGTAAAGAATGAAAAACAATCTGGAAGAAAACTTTAACAGAAGTTTTTGTGACTTTCTGTCTGAGATTTCATTGTTACTAGCGATTACTGGAAGTTTATTTTTCTTACTTTTAGTGTTGCCTGATGGTTTCATACTTTTACATAAGTATTTTCGCCATCTCTACCCCTCACCACTTCCCTTTCCTACCATCACCTTTCTTCTCAATAAGTGCCTCACCTGTGTCTATGTACTTCTTGTAATTAGAGTTACTTAATATTGTGGCTTCGCCAAAACCCAACTTTGGTCAACTTTACAAATGTTCCACATATAAAATCTTACTTATATGCAAGATAAAATGTTTAAATTAGCTAAGTTCTCCTATATTGTTAAATAAATAAAATGTAGCAAAAACAAGCCAAAAGGTAGAAAAAAATAATTATTTCCAATGCAAAAAATCCCCACCAAACAAACAAAAACAAAGAAAAAATAAAACAAAAAACCTTAGTTAGGATTTCTATTGCTGTGATAAAATACCATGACCAAAAGCAGCTTGGTGAGAAAAGGGCTTATTTAATCTTATACTTGCACACCACAGTCCATAATGAAAGGAAGATGGGGAAGGACGTCAAAGCAGGAACGTGGATGCAAGAGTTGGAGCACAGGCCATGGAAGAATGATGCTCGTTGGCTTGATCCTCATGACTTGAGCAGTCTGTTTTCTTATACAACTCAGGATCACTTTCCCAAGGGTAGCACCATACATAATGAACCAGGCATGCCCATAGGCCAATGTGGTGGGGCGCCTCCTCTATTGAAGTTTCTTCTTATGTGACTGTTGCTCATGTCTTTTAGGGAAAACAAAGAAAGAATGACAATAAAACAGGGGGAGATAACACAAACAATTATGAGTTTTCAGTTGAAAAGAAATGCTCTATGTGACCAACAGCCTTATCTGAAAACTTGTAGGTTTAGCAAGGTAATATTGAACCAGTATTCTTTTAGTTCATATTACATAAGCCCAAATGTAAAATAATTATTTAAAAAGTATTTCAAAAGACAACAGGAATCTATCTCCATTAAATACTTTTTCCAGTCAGTGCAGGAGTGATTGGGGTATGGTAAGAGTGAACAGTAGGCCCTGTAGTTAATGCTCTCACCAGCAATGCTCTTTTAGTATTACATCGTACACGTCTACATTCTCAAATGTTTTGTGGAGTTTGTCTCATGTTTACAATGAAGATAGCAATATTCTAACGTTTTAAACTAGATATTAATCTTAGTCACTATGTGTTCCTAAACCAAAGTATCTCAGGCTGAGTAAATTATAAAGAAGAATCGATTATCTTGAATTTCAAAAAGTGGAGAGGTCCACAACCAAAGGGCCAGCATATTTGGTGGCTGAAGAAAGTCTGTTCCATTACTACTGTCTTTCCTTTGTGGCACCCTCATACAGTGGAGGTAGAAAAAAATAAACATTGGATCCTCTCATAAAGGAAAAGGTAGATGGTAAAATAGACCCTGAACCCATTCATAACCTCTTTGACCTCATAATTTAATCAGCTTCTAAATGACCCACTTCTTAATACTGTGCCATTGAGGTTTAAGTTCCTGTGTAACTGTTAGAAGGCACACACATACACATTGAAGCTGCAATGTGTCTGTTCCCTCATATTAGTGAGCACTTGTTTGCATAAAAGTAACAGCCTGAAATTAATCTAGCATGGTGATTCAGACATTTCTGGCTGGCTAGAGGCGGACAGCATGATGTCAACCACAGAAGGAACAGGATGGACAAGAGAGAACTTGTAAAGGGATGACATTCTTCCAGTGATTCAGAGCCATCAGGAGAGTCTAGGTGAGGAGAACGTTAGTAGGTATGTGTGCACTATGCCACTAACTATAAAAACTAGATGAAATAGCCCTAACTGACAGGCAATTTAAATGGTCCCCCAAAAAAGTAGTATCACAGTTACAAACCGATGCAAAATGTCTTTAGGATCACTGGCTGAGTATCCTACAGAAGGAGCAGTGTTCCTTTGACTTTGAATTACATTCTAAGTGTGTGAGACTCCCCAGAGAGGGAGACAAAACAGTTTGCATTTTAGGTAACATCAGTATCAACTGCAATGGTATTGGGAAGTTAACGTTTCCCTTGTGACTTACAAGCAGGAAGGATGGTGATGAAAGAAGACCCTTACCTGTGAGTTGCCATGGTGATAGACTCTGTACTTGTAAGATTCCAGATCTCCAGCTTCAGGAGGTGATTCAGAATGTGGTATAGCACCTGATCTAACCATTGGCAATTGGGAAATATTGACAATAAGAGTGTTAGTTAACTCTGACCCAGACAGGGCATCCATCCTTCCTGCGACTCATTGACCTTTGGTCCTAAAGGCACATTTCACTAGTCCATTACATGGGAGGTTTTCCTTGTGTTCATGACAGCAGTGACCATGGAAACAGTATTTTAAGTTTCAAACATTTCCTTTGGGGCTTCTAGGGGGCAAGGCAGGAGAGTCTTGGCTTGCTAGGTATGTCAGACAGTGGCAAGGACTAACAAGCGCCCCCAAAGATTTCAGAACTATTAGGTAGAGAAACTAAAAACCACATGCTGTCTTTCAATTAAAATGGAGAGTGGTTCAAAAATATATGAACATAAGACATTAACATAAGCAGGTAAGTCTCTGTCCTCAGATGGCATTCACAACACCTAGATTTTACCTAAATTTGTGATGTCACATACTTATTCATTAACGTGACTGAGAAGCATTCACCGAACATTTCCAAGACGCTAGACATACTGCTATGCCGTGGGGGTATATTAGAAACAACCTAGATGTGATCATTAATGGACCCATGTTCCTTTGTGGAATGTTCTGGTTATTGCATATCTTGAAGGAAGCTTCAGTAGAAAAAAAACCATTGTTTTATTAATCTGAAGCATTTAAATCCAGTTTGGTAAGAAATGTAAAGATTTTTATGTAAATAATTATGTAAAAATGAAATCCTGGAAAACCTTCCTAAAGGCTGAACATAGGTACTATTAGAGTTGTGTTGTAACATTTGTCAGGAATAGATTTAAGCTTATGCTTATAATATATATACATATATATGCACACATAATGTATACAATACATATAAGTACATATATATGTGTGTGTGTTCCATCAATTTTCTTCTTTATAGAATGGCTCTTCTCCTCTGAATGAGGCTTTCATCCTATCACTTACATCCCATAATTTCAGCATCCAGCAATGAAAGTGTCTGTACAGCCAGATGAAATAAATCTGTCCCACCAATCAGGTAGATAGAAGATATTGCTGTCATCATATTCTCACAAACTGACAAATATTTTTAATTCAGGAAAGATATCAAATAATCATGCATGTTCCGACACAAAAATCCCCATTAGGCTATGCTAAATATATTTCCTTAGAATACCAACATGTGCTCTGTAATATAGCTTAGTTTTTTGTATATAGTATGACTAGTATTATGTACTTGACAACACCTGCCATGACAGGTATCTGTAATGAGTCAGGAAAAATTGTTGTTAATATTTAAGAAGTGTTAACTTCCTGTTGTCCCGTCAAAGAGAAAAATAGTGTGAATATAGAGTATGGTGCATACTTCAGAATTAAAAGGCTGCATTCTTTTAAGGAAGGTAAAATTAGAAAAATACAAGGATGCGTTTAGCTGAAGGATGGAAGTCCTAACGGGAGTCATGAGAAATGATTGGAAATTGTGACAGACTGTATTTGTGCCTAACCTTGAGGTAAGTGTGTTGTATGTATCACTTAACTTTGGAAATTCCAGGCAGGAGGAAGTGTGGTTCTTGTTATGAACTAGAGGGATTTGCAGAGAAATAAGTAGACTCACTCGATGGGGAGCAAATGAAATAAAACCATTCAAATCACATTCTTTAGGAAAGTCTTAAAAGTGAACGGAAGCTGTTTCGTGGGTCATGAGGAATAAGCCCTGGGAGGCTTTTGTGTAGAAAAGTGTGTGCTTTAATCAGTGGCTGGAGAAGAATTAATGTGACAAGTGTGTAACGATTTGAGGAAAGAAGGACAAGACAGGGAGAACATTTAGACAGCTAGCCACTGGTCAATGGTGAATCATCGCCCCATTTCTAAAGCTACAGGCTTACCTGGAGGAGATTTATTGTGGTGAATGGATTAGGGTGCAAGCGGGAAAACAGTAATTAAATTTTAAAAAAGAGATGATAGAACAGGATAGAGGCGAGCAATGAGCTTGGGAAATTTGTGTTGAAGAAGAGAAAAAACAGAATATCTGCTGTTGTAATTCTGGGCAATACAATGTTTTGTGTCGAAAAAAATCATTTTTGGAAGCAAAGTTAGTAAGTAATAATTAGAGGGACTTAAGAGAAATTACTAACAGGGCCTTGACTCTTGCTGACCTATAGCACCCTGGTAAAATACACACATTATGAAGCAATGTTTAGAGGAAAATGGAGTACTGGGGTCACTGTATGCCCCTATATCCACAAACAGGTCATTATCAGATATCATCTCTAGATTAAAATGTAAAAAATGTGCCATGTTCAAATTAGCATGCAAAATAAAACATCATTGCGAAGTAAATTATGTGATTATTCCATGAATAATTCATCAGTGCTGGCAATACAATTAGCTGCTTATAATATAATGATGTAACTATTACATTCATGTACAGTAAGCCTGACCCAAATTGTACTGATAGTTAGACCAAGTTCAAAAGCAAAAGAAAGCCTCCACTGTCTCCAACCCAAAGCTACACAATGACATTTGTTGCTTGTGGAACAAGAAAAGAAAAAAAAAATAGTAAGTAGGCAAAGCACATTCATCATTAAAGTAGGTTACACAAAATGGAATAATTTCACACATGAACAAGATATTGAATAAAGTTACTTTTGCCACTATTATGTTCTAGTTGATGTGTTTGAAAAGAAGATCTATATCTTTACCACCTTTAATATTTTTATATAAAAAGCACATAGACCAAACCTTAAGTATCTAGAAATCTTATATTTAAGTCTTATTTTGTGTATGGATCTTTTGCCTTCATGTCTGTCTGTATATTACGTGTATATTTGGTGACTATGAAGGTCAGAAGAGTGTTTTGGATTCCCTGGGACTGGAGTTACATACAACTGTGAGCCAGCATGTGGGTGCTGAGAATATCGTATAGATCCTGGAGACTAGCACCCAGTTCTCTTAAGCACTGAGGCAGCTCTCCAGCACCATTCTTATTTTTAAATGTTATCTTATTTATTAGTTTCTCCCCCTTCTCTGTTTGTGTATCATGCGTGATGCACATGTATAAGTGTGAGCACACACTTGCTGTCGTACATGTGGAATTCAAAGCATGCCATTTGAAAGTCGGGATTTTCCAGCCATGTGGATTTCTAGGGTTGAACTTAGGTTTCAGACAAGCAGAGCAAGCACTTTTTATGTGCTGAGCCATCTCACTGGCCCAGTAGCCTACTGTTGTAAATGAGAAGCATTTTAACTGTAACGAATCATTCCTTAGTCTTTCAATAGAGCAAAATCACGAGGCTGAATAGACACAAGATGATCAATGCTTGCATTGGATCAATAAAGAAATGGCATCTACAGTCAGCTTCAGCAGGAACTTTACTTTCGGGAGATTCTATTCACTTAGCCTACTCAGTCATCTTCATGATGAAATTTGCTCTCTCTTGGACTGTGATTCTGTTGGCTGAAGGCTGAGTTTGCCCATCAATAGACACTCTATGGGGGTTTCCTTGGAACCTGATTTTCATGGTCTTTAAGAGTTGCCAAGTCTCTCAACAAAGAATCCATCTGGGCAGCACAATTTCAGGTTACTGCTAAGAAGTTTTGCTTTACTATCAGCTAATGGGCAGCAGGGAGACATGGAAAAGCAGAGGGCTCACTTCTAAAAGCCATGTTCTTACCACCTGGTTATTGTCAGTGAGCACTCTGTGGGGGAGAGGGCAATACGGTTCTGAGAGCCAAGTGAAATTCTGCTTCTAAAGGAGGACACATACTTCCCTAGGAATTCCCACAAGAGCAGTTTTGAGTCTGCCATCACACTTCTTGCCTGTGACATCCAATGTACACACTAATGGACATTTGTTTCTCATTCCACACACACACATGTCACATATATGGCAGAAAATGTTCCTAGAGGAAAGCTTCATCTTAGGATTTCCATATGCATAAGCCCTTTTAATGTGTACCCACCCTTCCCCACACAAAACGAACTTACAAGTGGAACTACCACTTCTGAAATCCTGCAAAACCTGTTTGTTGAGAAACATTTCAAACACTGAATAAAATGCCCAAACGCATGCAAACATGCCCATGCTTACATTGCAGAGCTGGCAAGAACCATTAAATTATGCACATGCATGACTCCAGAAGGAAGAGGACTAGAGGAGCTACCAATCCTTCCTAGAACCATCTGAAGAGGAACATTGATGCTCACCGACCAAATGTAGCTTGAAAACACAAAACTTTGGCTTTCCAAATATGTGCCAAACTTCATCTAAAACTGGAATGTCAAAAAGATACTAAATGAAGTGATTAGGAACAAAATTGAGTAACTGTCATACAAAGGTTGGCATCAAGGGACATGGACTCTTCCTTGCTGGATGTAGGAAGAAAAAAAAAAAAACCCAAAACCTAAACAATAGCAACAAAGCAGGATGCAAGCATGTTGGGGGGATGTACTTCTCTATATATGTTTCTCTTATTGGTTGATGAATAAAACACTCTTTGGCCAATGAGACAGGAAGATAGGCAGGACTAAGAGAATTCTGGGAAAGGTAGAGGAAGACTTCGAGTCAGTTTCCATGTAGGCCACCAAAGGAGTAACAGGTCCGGATCCTTCTCTGGTAAGATAAGAACACGTGTAACTATTTAGATTAATAAAAATGGGTTAATAATTAGGACAGAGCTAGCCAGTAACAAACCCTAGTCATTGGCCAACAGTTTCATAATGAATATAGCGTCTGTGTGTTCATTTGGGGCTGAAGGGTGGTGGGACCAGCTGGGACAAAGAACCTCTTGTTACATTAGCCCAACACACGCAAATCACAAATCTCTCTACACAGTAGCAAACAGCAACTCAAAAGTAAAATTATAACCCCTGTTTATAAAATGTGTCAGAAAAAAACAAAATACTTAGGACTACACTTAAGCAAAGAGACAGCAAACATGACATTGCAGAAAGCTCAATTAAAAAAAAAAAAAACTACACAAATTAGTCAGAGAAACATATTTTGTTTCTGAGTTAGAAAGACAATACTGGTAAGATGACAATAATATCCAAAGTAACCTATGGATTCAATAAAAAATCTTCACATGGATGTTCATGGTAACCTCATTCATAATAGCTACAAAATAGAAATAAAGGTGAGGATAGAGCTTACTATAGAGCCCTTGCCTCCTATGTGTAAGGGTATGGTCGCCATTCTCCCAGGTGGAAGCAGAAATCAGATTACAAACAGGACTTGCTATATGATTCCATTTATGTGCCACTTCCAGATAGGTAATTCTGTAGATGGAGACAGCATTTTAGTAGTTGACAGGAACCAGGGAGCATGGGTACTGGGGAGAAACTGCATATCACTATGGAAAGGGTTTCCTTTGCAGCTGGGAAAATATCCTGGAGATGTTTTCAGGTGGCAATTCTACTGCCATGTGACTGTAACACATAATGCCACTGGGTGTATATTTTAAGTGGTTAATGTCTTAGTCCAGAAAGTTGGCCTTGATTTGGAAAACACAAAGCAAAATAAAAAACAAACAAACAAGTAAAAAAGTGTTTCTACTAGGAGTGTGCGAGCACATACTGATCCTCATTTGGGTTTGTACTCTGAATTTATTGTCACTTGTGATGGATTGTGCCAGCCAGTGGGTGGAATTTTCTAGATAAATATTCTCCATCTGGGACTCAGAATAGCCCCACAGAAATGCCTCATCAAGTCTAACCTCAGAGGAACAAGAGAAAGATAAAATGCAACAGGAAATAAAATCCCAAGTCTGGTAAAAAAATTCCAGCTCCCCCAAACAAAGACAATACAGCATCTACAGCAGAAGCCAGAAGAGCGTGAAAGGTACCTTAAAAGGCTTTGGGAATAACTGCTAAACTACTGAGGAACTGAACACTTAGTAGAACTAAGTAATGACAGCTGGGCATGGTGGTGGCATGTGACTGTAATCCAAGTGCTGCCAAGAAGGAGGCAAGAAAAGAAAGAGTTCAAGGCCACCCTGGGCTCCGTTAGACCCTGTACCAAAAAAAAAAAAAAAAATAAGTGGAAGCAAGCTACCAAAGAGCTGTGACTTTTATAGTAACCCTAGTGACGTAGAAACTATTGGAATGCTCTAAGCCAGAGAGCATTAAGGTCAGCATATACCTCAAGTCTGCAACAAGTAAGTGAGAAAGTAAACCCTGACATTCATGTCTGTGTGACCTGAAGCCTGCCTAGTCTTCAGTCTCTTTGCTTATGCTTCTATAATAAAAAGGTCTTTACTAGGCAGTTTAAGTACCAGCAATTCCATTTTTTTTTCTGGCTCTGACCCCTGGAAATTCCAAAGTTAAGTTGCTGATGGATTCCCTTTCTGGTATGAAAGATCTCCTAGCTTGCTGATGGCCACCTTCTTCCTATGTCTTTTCATGGGGGCAGGCAATGGTGGTGGGGTCAGGTCTCTAGAGAATGGCAGGCGGTGGCAGAGAACTAATGAGAGAGGACACAGATCTTCCTTCATCTTCTGAGACTGCAGTCTTATTGGATAAAGACCTTACATTTTAACTTTGATTGCAAGTTAAATATTATGCCCCCCCCCCCCGCCGCCGCCGCCGCCGTGGTTAAAAACAGAATACCAGAATCTAGGCAAGTGCAGAAAGGTCAACTTATTTTGCATCACAGATCTAGAGACAGGTGTCATTGGATAAGGGGCTGAATATGCTGATGGCTTTTGTCTTGGTGGTTCTCAGGTGATATCCACCATGGCATAGCAAGAGAAGTAAGCACACCCACATCTTTGGGTGTGTGTGTGTGTGTGTGTGTGTGTGTGTGTGTGTGTGTGTGTGTGTGTGTCTGTTTGTCTGTCTGTCTATGACTATATGTTCTCACTTTTCTCTTCCTGCCTTGTCTTAAAAAGTCACCAATATTAAATTATGAAGGCTCCATCCTGGTGGTATTATCTATTTGTTAATAGTAAATCCCCAGATCTGCCTCCAACCACCATGGAGCAATCAACTCAATATCTCCCAAGGATTAAAATCCCATCAAGGATTTCAGAAACAAAGTGCTGTTCCTCAAATGGTAGGAAACCTCATCTCCAGGGGGCATTCACACTCAGCAAAGTAGCCAAGGGCAAGACAGTTCAGTCTATAGAACTTGTCTGTCCCACAGCAGGTTTGTGCCCAGACCCTATGGTTGAGTTCACCCTACTCCTTGATTAAAGAGCAAGTTGGATGTTGGGTGTTCCCTTCTCTCCACGCCAAGCCCTCTCTCATCAGCACCTTCCCTGTTGCATGCCTCGGGAGGCCAGCCTCCACAATTGCTCTTGTTGCATTTGGCCCCTGGGATAAACTGGCAGGAGATCAATGCACTGAAGGGAAGGGAAGCCGAGGTATTAACATACTAGTACTGCACCTTGAGCAGCTGCTCTAAAACTCCCAGGCTTCAGCTCCACCTGGGCACCTCTTTCCCCGTCATGCTTCTACAAGGGCTCTGGTTCCATTCCTTCTTTCCTTGCCCCTTAGCTAAGAGGTGGCCATGTTGCTAGAGCCAAGGGTAACTCTTGAAATTGTGCCCAGGCCTCCATCAAGAATCTTGCCATTATCATTCTTCATTTAAACCCTACACCCAGTGAATTCCATTTCTTTGAGTCCCAGGATTTGGCCAGCTTTGCTTAAAGATCATTTTTAATTTAAATCCTAGTTGTGTGTACTTACACGACACTCTCCATTTATATTTATGGTGAAGGCTTGTAGATATTCATCAAAACTAGAAGTGACACATGAAAAAGAAAAGGAGAAAATGCTAGAAGAATTAGTTATAGATCTGCATAAAGACAGTGTCCCTGACACCTTCAGAAACTCTCTCAGTTGTCAAGGGATCTTATAGGAGAGCCACACAGACAAATGCCATTTGTCTTCTTATGAGTATGTTGAAAGTCATCACCCAAGTCCTCTCCATCGCTTTAATGGAAAGGTTTTGAGGAGATCATTTTTCTCCCTGTGACTCACCTTTTCAATTTCCCTACTTGGAATGAGAAGTAGCCATCTTCAGTACTTGAGTTTAAAGTAGGTCATTTCCCTCTGGCTTTGTCAGGGGAGCCTTAAATTGGGTGACTGGGTTTATTCACCGATTCCCTCAAAGCAGTGTAACCGAGTTTCAAAAGGAGTCATATCCTCAGTGTTGGGCATGGGTGGTGGAAACTGCTGGGATTGCTTTGTAGACACAGTGGGGGAATCCTGAAGGTCTAAAGGCTTCAGGACATGGGAGCACTCAGGAAAGCCATCACAGAAGAGCAACTCCAGTGGGCCATGGGCAGCTTCAGGTCTAGACAATCCATGCAAAGTCATCCTGTTGTCTGCCAGAACAGCCAAGAGTGGGGGGAGACCAGAGCAAGTGGGCAGGAATGGGAAAGAAGTTGGCTGTGGTGGCCAGCTTTGTCACAGACCCAGAAGATGGTTCTTGCTCAAACTTAAAGGAATTTGTGAGAAATGGCCTAAGGGAGAGTAGTTCTAAAACTTATGTGAAAGAATTGAAAAATACATTTGCATTATTCATAGACAGATAGATTGGTTAGATCCCCTCCCTTCCCTTTCTTTCCTTTCCCCCCTACTCTCTTTCCCTTCTTCTCTCCCTCCTCTCTCAAACAGGTTTTCATTCAGTCCAATCTTACATAGGACTCAAACTTGCTATGTAATCAAGCATGTCCTCAAACTTCCTATCCATCTATCCCACACTTCTGAAGGATTGCAGGCATGCTTGGCAAAGACTGGTCTATGCGATGCTGGGAATTGAACTCAGGGCTTCATGCATACTAGGCAAATGGTCTATCAAAGGAACTATAGCTTCTGTCCCATCCGGGTCCCTAAATCTTAACAGTTGGCCCATGTTATGTGGCCAAGGTGAAAGACTACAGGAGGGATAAAATTGCTTTTCAATACAATAAGGGCTTTGATACTTTGTTACTTAAGGAGATGGAGCCTCCCCCCAAAAGAAGCCAAATTTGATAGCATCTTCTATAGGCCTCTATGGTATAATTATTCGGCTCTGGGTTTTACATAGCAAATACCTTCAAGATGGGAGACATGACTATGTGGTCTAGTATTCTCGGCATTCAGAGTGAATTTTGTCTTCAAAAAAGTAAACTTTGAATGTTGACTAATCATTGACTAATTGCAATAGTGTTCCTGTGTTGGATTTCTTATGTCGTTTCATCAAAAAAGACTTTAGAAAGGTGACCTCAAGGACACCGTTCCTTACCCCCATGCCAGGACATGCCAGCATCAGTCAGTGTGTGTTGGTAAATTTGTCTTTAAGACTTGAATGCTGTTCTAGAAGAAGGAGGAAGAGGAGAAAAGGGAAGAGGAGGAGGTATGCTTTCTAGCTAGAACCTGTTCTGAGGAAATATTTCTAAACTGGCCATGGAAAATGCTGTATCTGACATCATTAAAGTCAAATGGAAGCTTTTTCTACAGAGAAAATCCACAGCTGCTCTCTGTGGCACTCAGGGCAAGCAGCCAGGGACACCTAAGGGCAAGCGCTTGCCTTGCTCTCACTTTGGGCCCCAGAATGATGATACCGGAATGACAAAGAGAGATACCAGGGATGTCAAGTCGAACAAATCATAGCTCTTCTCTGGTGGCTTTTTTGACCTTGTTCTGAGGTAAGTCACACATGCAGGAGGGACATTCAGGATAAGCACTGTTTGTCATCCGAGGCTTCTATCTGCTCCAAAAGGAACTCTCAATCTCCCTTATGGAGGCATTGACATTTAGTTTGGCACATTTTCAGATGCTAGAAAAAGAACCATGACAGGACAAGAAAACAAAAAAAGTCAAGTTAATAACAATGCAGAAGGAGGCTATTACTTCAGTAATTCAGACGATAATTTACATAGAAGCATGCAAACACATATTTCCACATACTAGAAATTTTTCTTTCCATTTTTCTTTTATTTCTTTGTTCTTTCTTTCTTTTTCTGTCACTGACTAACAGGTATGCCAAGCAAGATAATTGTGGCTTTTACAAATCCCAACTCAAGTAGAATTAGCTTTCCCTTGCCACATCAGAGTCCTTGGTTCTTTCTTTCTGTGCTTACTTTTCAGTAAAGTGTGGATTTTATTTAAAAGTTGAGGAGTCGTAGTGTCACGTATCAAGCTTTATCTCATCTGAAGATGAAGGAGACTTTCCAGAGAGGCCATGGCATTCATTTTAGGTTGGTGACAAATCTTCAGTTTGGCACATGCCTATCTGATGAAGCTTACTGTACACATTCCAAGTTTCAATTAAATCCCTTCTGGGGCAGAGTGCAAATTTGTTCATTTGAATGGGGGGTATGAGTATATTCTTTTATGTGACAATTTTCCCTATTAAAACTGAAGGACTCTTGTGGGTCCGCACATATCTTCTAAGATAGAGATACTGTTTATACCTGATATGCTTCCTGAATATTTTATTTTCTTTTCCCTCTTGTTCAAAGGGGTGCCCAGTTCTGCCTCCACAACCCCCCGTTTGAGCTGCTCTTCCCCAGTTTGCACATCACGTGACCTCAGTAGTCCTGACATTTTAAGGTGATATTTGATCCTTCCAAATCTTTGAAGATCATTTTCTTCAGACTAACTCTTTACTGTGCCACCTCTAAAGATAAAAGGCCAGAACGCAAGTGAGATCAGGAGCAGAAAGTTCAGTTTTCTAATTCCAGCAATGGGACACCTTCCACACTGACTACCTCCCACGAATCAGTTATTTGAGACGGATTTTTCTTTTTAAGAAGAAAAAGAGGCCCGGTGTCAGAAGTGCTGGCACGGCATGCCCAAATCATCCCAAATCCCGTGAACTCTGAGAGGTTAAGAAAAGACAGCCTGCCTTCCCACATTCTGCCTTCCTTATTAACTTTGACCTTAGCCATTTCTCAATCGGCTGCTTACACATCCATCTCAGATAGGAGAGGTGAAGAAAATTCCAGAAGAAAAGCAAGCAGCATAAAAATGACTTTTTACAGAAAGTTCAGCAACTGCTGGAGAGATTGAATATGACAGCACGCTCAAGTAGCTGACTTCATTTATTAAATGGACTTCCTGATGTGTGTAATAATGCTTTCTTCTAGTGCATAGGGTACGTGCGACTCTCTCCACTGCCGCCCGTCCCAGCTGCAGGATTTATGTCGTTCTCCCAACAGGCTCCATATGCCTGGGGCCCATTAGGTAGGAACGAGGTTTCACCTCTTCTAACCCTGAAGTCATCCTGGGGTGACTGCTGTTACTTGACGGTGTCCCTGTAAACCTGCAAAACAAAGAAGACAGAATCACCTGCAACAGAAACACTTTCAGTTAAGGGCTGCTCTTCCTATAGAATTTTCTTCCCTGGAAACTATCATTTTCATCATTATCATCGTCATCCTCATTTAAGGTTTTGTTGATTTAGCTATTTATGCCCTACTGAAGTTAGTAGCAAAATAATATGTAATAGTAAATATTGTTGCTTGCAAAATGTATCAAAGGCCAATAGAAAAACTTTCAAATTCCTCTGTGTCCTGTGGCAATTAGATGCTGTCCAGGAAACGGTCCAAGAGGCACAATGCTCTTCCTCTACTCAAGCTGCCAGTCCAGTTCAGTTTAGAGTCACAGTGGGCTTGGGGTCTGAGGGACCAGGGTTTCCTCAGTTCTTCCATAGATTCTCCCATGACTGACTGGATCCACTCCACTGTGGAGGTCACTAATTGTCACTTCATACTAGATGGCTGTTCTTGAGTGGCACCAAACCATCATATGAAGCATCTTATACCCCTTTGCTTCATAGTTCCCAGCAGCTAAATCTGGACTTGGTGGCAATCCGGATACAGGCCTGCAACTGCCCTTGCTGGGTTGAAGGCTTAGCTTCCCAGATAAATGAAGGGGAAAGTTAATTATGTTCTCTGAGCACAAGTTAACTCATTTGCAATATAACAATTGCAGTAATAACTGCATCAGGAATCTGAGAAGATTATATGGTTCATGTGGAGCTACTTAGGAAAATACAAGCATTCATGTCTGTGTACTTGTGTATTAATATTCTTTTATATCTTCATTGTATGCATGTACATTTCTTTTCTAGTATACAGAACTGACACAGAGATGATATTAGAATGGTTCACTTGATCAAAAAAAAAATCACAGGGTTACCCATGTTGTAAGCTGAGGCCACTTTGGGGAACCCTAAGGAAGAGGTTATCTTGCTGTGAAACACGGTCTCTTGCCTGGGCATAAAGAGAAGATGTTGGTAGATGTCGAAGGTTCTGGCATTATCTGAAAATAGCTCTCTCTGCCATGTCAAGTGTGTGTATAAAACAGAACCCAGAAACACAGAGTTGCTTGGGGCCACGTGGAAACTGAGTGCCTGCATGATTTCAGGTACCCGAGCTTCTTCCTGTAGAACCTGCTGATTGAACACACTTAGAAACAGCACCGCCATGCTAGGAGCATGGTGATGGATCATGGTACCTGCTAGGACTGACATTTAACAAGGAGTGATTGACTTGAAAGCAGGATGAACACAGATTTATTCTACCAGTGTTTTAGCTCAAATTCCTTTCAAATGAGGCTGCAAGTTTACCCACTCTTCTTTCCTTTAAGTAGGTTTTATTACAGATCAAGAACTACCTAAAGCCAGGCCAAGTACAATTACAGATAATTCATGTCTTCCAACCCTATAAAAGGCAGAGACTTCTGAGTATCTCTTAGTTGAAGGAGCAATAAATGGTTCTTAAATGTATGGCAATCCTGGCCCCTGATGTCCACCTACCCAGAGCCCTCGTTTCTAATGAATGAGCTTTGAGGAAATCTAAATTTGGAATTAGAAGCCCATTGCTGTGTTGATCATTTGAGATAAAAATGTCATGAATTTGAGTCCTTGAGAACTGCTGCACTTCACTTCCGAACTGTTGCTTTTCAGAAGGCTAATTTGGGGTTGGGCACATTCATGTCACTGTCTTAGAAAACAGCAAGCCAAAAAAATGGCAGCAAGACTTTTTTTTCTAGCCCATGTCAGCACAAAAGGGTGACTCAGTTGTTTCATCTCGAAACAGCTGCGTGCTTTCATTGGCATTTGGTGACCTTTCTTTGTGCGCCCAGCCTAACCTCTTAGGTTATTTCCTGGCCTCCTTTCTGTGACCTATGACCAAGGTTGACCTTTAGCTGGAGAATGTGACATTTTGTTCTCCTCTAGCTGACATGTGATGCTCTCATTATTCAAAGGTATGTGAAAATAATGACCCTGGGTGACCTTTGAGTTTCCTTTCATTTATTGGTTGTTTTAGTGCTTGTTCAGCGTGTACTGGCCTTGGTGAACAGGGGTGAGGGTAAGGGATGGAGTAGAAGATAGCCAATGTCTTTTTTTTTTTTTTTAAAGAAAAACAAAACCAAAAAACCGCCCCCCAAAACCTCTTGATTCCATCTGCTTCCCTCCCAGCCCAGCCACACTACTGAGCAAAAACACTGTAGTGCTTCCTGCTTCTTGATTTGGGGCAACTTTGGCCTTCAAAAAATAGGGCTTCTTGGAATGTAAGAATTTCAATGTAGTGAGTGAAGTTACTATTTATTTATCTTCCACCTAATGATACTCCTACATCCCTGCAGAAAAGTTCCATACGTTAGTATTTATAGATACAGAAGGAGAAATATATGCCAAAATGAATAATTGAGAAACTTATCATTTATGTTCTATATATGTGAGCCACGTGGACTTTGAAAGCATACCCTTACTATGGAAAAACGTGTTGTTTTTATCACATAGTTTAAGAAACTTGATTACGCTTATTGGAATTAATGTCACAGCAGTTAAAGAGTGCATGTCAATGTACACAGCAGATAAAAATATGGAAAAGTAAAATTAAATCTGGGCACTGAGGAAATAATCGTCATAAATTACTTATGTATTTTATAATCAAAGTGGAAGGTATTTACTCCTAAGAATTAGATATTAAAAATGTTTACTTCAAAGTATACCATTAAATAATTTATGATTCCTGACATTCAGCTTTGTAATAAGGCAAAGTGTATTTCCATTTTAACAAAATAATAGGTCAGGAGTCCAAATTCTTTTCATGAGGCATGTATCTGCTTGCATTTTGCTCACGGCCAATTCTCACTTCTCATATAACTGTCTCTGGAATGGTTCCAGCCAGTGGAGAAAACAGATGACAAAAGTTTGAATTGCTCGGGCAAAATGCAAACACTGTCACTTAGTCTGAGATTTCATAACTTTCCAAGGCACGATGCTGAGGCGCCGATATAGTCATCCAAGGGTCTGTTGAGTACAGAATCAACTGTGACTTTCAGCAAAGATGTAGGGCCCTCTGAGTGCACGTTCCAATACAGAAAGCGTCCTCATTCTGAAGCCATTGTGTCCTCTATACTTTCACCTCCAGACAACTGACGAAGAGAGTGATTGCCAACACTACAATGTTTTGATAATTTTAGTATAGTTAGAAAATATAATAGCATCTTGGATCCTGGGAGTCTTTTCTTGTGTGACTTAGCTACGGTTTGAGCATTAGCCTCCCAAACGGTTGATGAAATAACCATCTTTTCGCAGTTCGTAACATCTGTGGTTAGCTGCAAAAAGACTAGGACAGAGGTGAGTGCTTTAAGAAACCTGTTGTTTCCTGTGTGCCAAGGATCCCCGACTCCTCCTGAGTGGTACCTGCCTGAAAGAAGGATGCATTGACTCCCAGTTTGGGATATGCTATATGAAGATGCTATATGGGGTATACATTCAACAAATATGTGAATGGATATTTTATACAAAGTACTCTGGCAGTGATAAAACACAACCTTTCCTATACCTGGAATAGGAATATGTAGTCTTCCTCAGAGCACACTGAAATTTCTTTCTTTTTTTGCGGGGGTGGGGGGGTGTTCAGACAGGGTTTCTCTGTGGCTTTGGAGGCTGTCCTGAACTAGGTCTTGTAGAGCAGGCTGGTCTCGAACTCACAGAGATCCTTCTGCCTCTGCCTTCCAAGTGCTGGGATTAAAGGCATGCGCCACCACCGCCCGGCAGCACACTGAAGTTTCTAACACCTGCAAGAAAGTTTGACGAGTTTTAAAATTTGAAAAGATATGGTGACGCACGTCTGCTTTCCCAAGTCTTGGGAGTAGAGGTGGGAGGATAGCTGTAAGTTCGGGGGTGGCCTATGCTAAATAGCAATGTATTGTCTCAAAACGAAAAGGTTCTGGGTCTGAGGAAAATGAAGAGGTTCAGCTTGAATCTACCAGCGGTTATAATTTGAATAGCTCTATTCAATGAGTGCTGATGTTCTCCTCACAGATAACTTCTTGGCTTACCTATAGAATTTATGTCATGTGCCTTCTTTATGCCTAATTGGTGTATATAATCTACCAATCATCTCAATAAACTGTACAAGTAATTAAATATAGGCTCATTAGCTCCTGTAGCATAGTGGAGACATTGTCAAAGTCAGACCCCTGGTACTCAAGCAACACAAAGTCAGAACTTAAGTCTTCCTTGCTTCAAACAAACTAAGGAGATAATGAGGTGTGAGATTCAGTCCACTTAATATGTTACCAAGAATCACAACAGGAAAACATGTAGTATATATTCAGAACAGCTGTGTGACTATTACCCACGTTCAGCATGATGGTTTGTTTCTTTATGTTTCTTTTTTTTTCTCTAGCTAAAAACCTCCTCTTTTGGCAACAAAACCAAACCCCAAACAAACTAATGAATTGCTGCATAGCCAGAGAAGAAGCCTGAACACTTACTTAACGCTGAATGAAGTCCCTGGGGATTTACAATTTGCAAATATGGTCTTGTGGGGTTTGCATGGCTACTTTGTCTCTATTTGAAATAGACTTAATGCAATAAATGTCCAAGTTCTCTAGTGAATTAATGACGTTTCACGGATTCTCTACTGAATTCACGAGAATCATGCTGTGTTCATTAACAAACAGAAATTCAGGGGGAGTGTGCAAGCTGCAGCGGCAAAGAGTTCGTGAACAGGAAGGAGGTCTAACAGGAAAAGTAATGCAATTGGTGGATTTGATGTGATTGAAAAACAACTGATGGCTTATTTTCATCATTGCAGTTGCTAATGCAATACTCATCACCTGCTGTTTTGAGGGCTTTACATAGGGATTGCTACCGAGACTTTAAAGACATCTTAAACTCCCTGACAGGATCCTCTGTCTCTCCCATCCCTCTAATGAGCTGATGCTCTGTCTCCACCCCCTCTACTGAGTTATCTATTTTGGGGTGCAGCAGTAGAAAACTGTTTTTTCACTTAGCTCATTTTGTTTTTGCAAAGATCTCATTTGTCAGGTATTTAATCGTGATTAGAGACAAATGGTTTCTGTTGTTTGAAAAAGCTTTCCCTGATTATTAAATACAACTTTCTCCCCATGTCTCCTTTCGTAGAGAAAGAGCCACTAAGTAAGGACCTATAGAATATATACACGGAGGAGAGAGTAAGACTCCCTCTCCAGACCCCCACCCCCACCCAAATAACCTCACCTGGAATAGACCTAAGGTCTGATTGCTGCTTTAGAGGCACCACCTGATCACTGTTTAAATACAAAGACCCCCATGCTCTACTGGTAGATTCCCAACAGTTATAAATCTATACCTTCTTGGCCAAGTAGGGCTTTTCTGTTTATGTTTTCTTGAGTGCTAGTAATACGCTCATAAGAAGAGTAGGAAAGAGTAATTTTTGTTTGACCTGCTCCTATTTCCCACATCTTTACATATCTATGGCTTAAAATTTCCCCATAAATTCCAGATCAGCACCACGTCAAATAGGAGCACTGCAAGTGGGGATACTGAAGCCTTCGTGGCTCAGAAAGAAAGGGCTCACACATTTTAGTTTGTGTGAATGCTGAGGATGAGTGCACAGGGTTTGTTTCATGACCTCTGACAAAACGATTTCCCCTTTGATTCTTTACAGAATCATAACTTGTCTGTCACACTCACAGTTAGATCCATTATAACTTTTGCTAGTGTCTCTGAAATTCTCACCTGCTCCTTGAGAAGCAGTCTAGAAATCGTTAATAGTAATGCATTTTTTATCCATTCAAATGTATACCATTCTTCTTTCTCTTCGAAAGACCATTTACCCCAATTTTTAACATAAAAATACTGAAGAATATTTTTGTCTCAGGTCCATTCATCCCAAGGCCTATCATTAGTTTACTTTAGAACGAGGGACATGATGATAATAAAGGAAGCCAGAGAGGACCCAATAGATTGGATTCCAACTCTGTCTGGTAAACAAGACAGAGGCCCTGTCTCGTTTGTCACACTGCACCAGTGGACTGACTCCTTCACTGTAAAGAAAATACAGAATAGCAAGAATGTGTTTTAGATATCAGATTTTTATCCTTTCAAGTCCAATCAGCTTTTTATGTTGCAGATATAAGTGAACATATATTCCTTTAGGAAAAGAAAGTATTGTGAAATATTGTTTTTAAATTAATAATAAAAGCTTAGGTATTAGATGCCAAAAAATCAATAAATTATTTCATAGGGCACACAGATTCATTATCTACTGTTGAATGAAATTGAAACACCCTCCATATACATAAAATCTGCAAAGGAATTTGTTTCCACAGGACACTAGCTAATTTACAGTGTTCAGTTCAAAAGAGCAGCAGAAGATAACAACCCAATTCAGGCAAAGGTATAGCGCATGCATGGTGGAGAAAAAGAAATTCACACAGAAAGCATATCTGGAGTTCAGATCACGCTCTGATGCACCCCAAAACATTAAAAGCAGTGTGTATGTGTATGGGGTGCCATTGTACTCCAATTAAACGTCCCTTTCTCACATCAATCAACCCTGGCTTGAAAGTTAATCATATGATTTACAGGACTGCTGGAGGAGTAAAGGGTGGGGGTGAGGGCTCTGACAGGAAAAAAAAAAAGGACAGATAGTACATTTTAAACTATGAATTACAAAGTTTAGTTTGGAATGGAGTAAGGGTAGGTTAAAAGAAAGTCATTCAAAAATCACAAGTGTTTACATTTTCTCGTGCGTGTATGAGTGTGTGTGCAAACTCCTGTGTATGCTCGTATGTGCATGTGGTGTGTGTGTGTGTGTGTGTGTGTGTGTGTGTGTGTTCAGAGAGTGAGAGAGAGGGAGGGAGGGAGGGAGGGAGGGGGGAAGGGAGGGAGGGAGGGAGAGAGAGAAAGAGAGAGAGAGAGAGAGAGAGAGAGAGAGAGAGAGAGAGAGAGATATTGAGAGAGACTATTTCCTGGAGATTGTGTTTGAAGCCTGGGAAAAGTCAACTAAAAAAATCCCAACTCACAGAGCCTGTAACCTAACACCATAGGTTTCCTAAGGTTGGCACCATTCCTCAGGGGTTTGCAGCAGACAGATGGGAAGTGGACACCTCAGTGCTTGCATTTGTTGAAGGTTAGCCCAGGCACCAGCAGATCTGTTTCCATTATGGAAAACATGGAGACAGTGGCATCCCCTCACTCTTAAGCACTAACTGTGGGAACAACTTGGAGGGCGGGAAAGTCCATCAAACATGGACCAAAAAGATAAGTCTGCATGATTCTTTTTGCAAAGGAAAATACACAAATCTGAAGAGGAATGGAAATTAGACATTTTGAAGCAGGGTCACATGAGCTCTTTGCTTTCCTCAAAGGCCCTTGGTACGTGTGCAGTATTGATCAAATGAGTTTTACAAAACCATGATGGATTGCAGTTGACTTTGTAAATATTGAAAAGACATAGCAAACTCACATGTGTATAGATTCCTGAAAATTTCATGGTTTACAGTGGTTTTATGTCCTCTTATGAGGATAATAACCAGTGAAATTTAGGCAAGCCATTTGACAGGCATTTAAGATACTAGTAATGCTTATTGAAAATGTTTACACTTTGGGGGGGCAGTTTCCTTTACTATTCATGTAATGCTTAGTTGGTTAGAGTAAGAAACAAGGAAATAACATGAAAAGAAACTCAGGAGACATAAGTGGTTATATTAATTGGAATGATGTTGTCACAACCTTAGTAAGTACTGATATCTTTTCATGCAATGCTGCTCCATATTCTAGCAGTGTGGGTCTTAAGATGAGATCTATAATCATGATAGATCATAGGATCCACTGGGGACAGAAAGAGTTAGGAAGGAATCACTAGACTGCATGTTGTAAATATGCATGTAAGATCTTTTCATAATGCAGATGACATAGATTTAAATTAAGTGACTTTTAAGAACATTGATCACTGATCTGATAATCTATGGTTATTAGGTCCTGTTGTGAAGAGAACCATTTTTAAAATGCATACTGCTCTATAATGAAAATTTTAGGAAAAATACAGCTTCCTGTATGCTGGATAACCACTGTTCAACCTTAAACATCTTGGCCAACAATACATTTTAAAATTAGGAACCATTTAAGCTATACAGGGTGTTAGTATTTGGGCATCTATCTGTACTGGCCTGTCCTTGGGGTTCTGACAGGATACACCCTCAGCTGCAGCCACTACGAGCACCGCCTGTTCACATTTACTATGTTCGTTTTTTAAAAGGGCCCTGCCCATCTCCCATCCTCCTCTTTCTTTCTCTCCCTCTCTCTGTCTGTTTCTTGCCCTCCCTCCCTTCCCCACTCCACTCACTCCCTCCCCCCTTCTTTCCTGTTTCCTCTCCTCCACTGCTCCTGTCCTTGAAGGCTGGTCTTCCCCCTTCCCCTTTTTCTGATCCGTTTCCCTAATAAAACCCCCATCCATGAAACTCTGTTTCATGGCATCTTTCTCTCTTCTACCACCTTTTAAAAATTACAACACAGGGTGTGTACACATATGTACTGTACTGGGGATTGATGCTAGGGCCTACTCATCCTAGGTAAGTGCTCTACCATTGAGATATATCCTTAACCTTAAAAAAGGAAAAGAACAAACAAGACTTCAACTTATTATCCTCCTGCCTCTGCCTCTTGAGTAGCTGAGATTAAACACCCATACCCTGAGAGCGGCCTGGGCCTGATTTCTTACTGAGTTTTGTGACATAGAGATGAAAGGGAAAATAGAAAATGTCTTTTCATTGCCAATGGCTGATGAGACTTCTTGCTGGCTTGAATGATGACATATCCTTGGGTACAGTGGAAGCCGCTTGAATGTATGACCTAGAATAGGTTTTAAAACACTGGCATGCTTTGCTTGATGAGTGAGGGCTGCATTACAGGTGAACGCATGTCCTTACCAGGAAGGACACTTCTCAGTCCAAACAAAAGACTTCACCTATCAGAAAGAGAAAAAATATCTTCTCAAGGGAAGAGTATGTATAAAGTATTTGCCATGGCCATGTCATTTGACAGATCTCATCCTCTTTGGTGAAATAATGCCCATTTGAGAAACTACAGCAGTGCATTTCCTAGAAGCAACTTGTTAGATTCTTGACATTCCTTCAGAAAGGAGCTCTGTAATAGCCACATGAAAGGTGATATAAGTATCCCATGACATTCTTTAGCAGAGCACTCACTGCTGACCTCTAGCCATGGCCAGCCCTGGTTCCGACAATTAACATTTTCAGTCTCTTTCTCACCTCCCCTTCCTCTGAAACCCTTAAGAAGGAACCACTACTCTACCTCGTGGGCTTGATCTCTCTTCCTGCCATGCTGCCATCTGCAGTGTCTACAGTGGTAACGCCTCCTCTAATAAATCTCCTATGAAAATGACAACTCTCTCGGCGCCTCCCTCGAGCCCCACCCCTGAAATGTTTCAGAGTATCTGAGACACAGAAAAATTTTACGTTGGAAAGATAGTACTAATCAAATTAAAGTGATTGAACCTATGAATTCGTGTCATGTTCACTCAAGTTTTGTAAGATTGAAACTTTGGACATTATTTTTTGTTGTGATACTAAGGCTTAATCACAGGGCTTTGCACACACTAGGCAAACACTGCCCCATCTACACCCTCTGCCCCTGCCTCTGACTTTAATACATTCTCTTTTAAATTGTGATCCAAGGTTTAACTATGTTGCTAAGGCTGGCCTTGAACTTGTGATTCTTCTGTGTCAGTCTCCTGAGTACTGGACATGTACCACCCATCCTAGTGGAGAAATGGAGATGACCATTTTTCTAAAACTTGATTCTCTTTCTTCTGATGCAGACTTTCTGTCTTATTTTGTAGGGATTGCACGTTATTCTCATATATCCCTTATATGTCTGATAAATTTAACAGATTCCCTTACTTGGTAGCTGGAAGGGAAATTGGTCCCATCAACCATTTTCTCGCTTTGGTTTGAGCATCACATTCATGGGGCCTGTTTCTTTCCCTAATAGCTTCTCTCCAGACTCCAACTGAGGTGTTCAGAGAGGCTAGAGGAGTCAAATGTCCTGGAGGGATAGGGACTTGTGTGAGTCCTGTGTAGAGGTTCCTGTTTCACAGAAAGTCTGTGAAGATGATCTCTTGCCAGTCATCCGGAACAACATGATATTACTAAGGGATGCGGAAAGCTCAGCCTGGCCTAGGAGCTGTGCCTCAGTCCCCACCCTCCGTCTTATCCACCAAATGCAGCAAAGGGATGGGGGTTAAAGTTGGGACATGCTCTATCAGTAAAAACAAACAAGAAAAAGGCTGAATCATCACAAATATATCTATGTGGGTTAATCTCAGGAGGCCAATACCTCAAGTTTAAACCTGTTTCAAAGGGTAGATGAACTCCAAAAGATGCCTGCGTTTCTCTGGAGCCAAGACAAATGCCTTGTGCTGTGTCAATGTTTGCACTTGTATGAGATTCTCACCTGTGTTTAAAGCAGCTGGGGCCCTCAGCTGGCATGAGTACTGGGGTGGGAAGCATGACTGAGCTATCTTTCTCAGGTCACTGAACTCAGTAA
This sequence comes from Cricetulus griseus, assembly GCF_003668045.3. NCBI lineage: Eukaryota > Metazoa > Chordata > Mammalia > Rodentia > Cricetidae > Cricetulus > Cricetulus griseus. The sequence goes on from NC_048597.1 coordinate 18,501,041, forward strand.
TTACTGAAGGATCAACATCCGTGCCAACAGTCATGACCTCTCTTGGGGTTCCGTGGCCATGTGATGTTTTACTGCCATTTCTCTTTGCCACCTGCCCTACACATAATCTGCTGCTGCTGCTGCTGCTGGTGTGTGTGTGCGTGCGTGCGTGCGTGTGTGTGTGTGTGTGTGTGTGTGTGTGTGTGTGTGTGTGTGTGTTCCAAATGTTGATTTCCCCCCCGAAAAACATCATTTTAAACCTACAATCACCTCCAGCATTTTAGACGTTCAATATAAAAAAATATTTGGACAGCCCTGGAAAAGACATCATTTATTAAGAAGCCCATGGATAGCAAATGTCTTTAGTAAAGTAAGTATAATAGGAACTACAAAGCTTTATTACACCATTGTACAAATTAATTTCTTTGCCTGGTGGACTTTAGTTGGATACATTATAGTGCAGATCATGTTGGCAAGGGTATGTGCATGGGTGCTTGGGATCTTAGCCTTATGGGCTGGTGTTGCCCCAACTAGGCTCTAATGATTTACCGGAATAAGGGTTTATAGCTGGGCTCCACTGACATTGGCTAGAATTCAGGCATATTGATTCTTTGATATTTTAAGTATCTAAAGGGATCTCCAAAATAAATGCCTGTCAGTCACTAAATAATAACACACTGTTCATTCAGTGCACCTTCTTTCAAGTTCCACAGCCACTGTGAGAAACTAGCAAGTGGGATTCATTATCCCCACCTGAGTGATGGAGTCTAACTTAAAGAGGTGCAGAGCTCCTGCTTTTGTTTCTCCCACACTGGTAAGCCATTACTTCTCACACTCCACACAGGCATAGCTGTGAGTTCACTCCCTGCACTACCAGGAATAGATTCTGTTTAAAGTCGATGCTGAAACAGTGCTATGCAGGGGTGGGGGGTGAGGGGTGGGAGATGGGGGGTTGGGGTCAGGTGGGTACCCTTCTGCACATAAAAGAGAAATCCTTAGTCTATGCTCGCAAAGTCCCTGTCATCCCCAGTGTCATTAAACAAGAGGGAGAACCAGGGAAGAGTGCCAAGAGAATGGTGTCAGAGGTGGGATGTTCTGCTTTGGTGTTGTCCTACATCCTGTGGCTTTGGTCTCTTCCCAAATGAAGGGTATGTGGTTATTGCATCATACTTTGGTTCTGTGTAGACCATTTTTAAATAGTCTTCATTAAAATTTGTGTCTAGATGTAAAGTGCCTTTTCAAAGGTTTGTGAATTGAAGGCTCAGTCCCTAGCTAGTGGTGTTAGTTACTTAAGGGGATTCTATGAATTTTAGGTTCTGGAGCCTAGCTGGGGGAAGTAGTGGCCTTGTCCCTGTCCTACCTGACCCACCCCTGTCTCATTCCCTTGGCTTCCTGTTGCCATGAGATGAATGGCATGTGGTTCACGCTTCCTCACCATGAAACTCCAGTGATGTCAGAAACCATGGACTGAAGTCTCTGAAGCTATTAGCCAAAATAAATGCTTTAAACTGTTAGTTTTGTCACAGCAAGGAAAATGTAATTCACCAAAGATATCATCTGGTATATCCAGAAATTAGTATCAGGTAATAATGTAAAGTGTTATTCTCAGAAATATTTTCATTACAATTAACTTCTGCAAAGGGAAGTTTCATTTGGCATCAAGTAGTGTCTGGTAAGGAAAACGCAAGGAAAGTAAAGCGGTTGCTTAGATGCACCGCCCCAACTCACCTACATGGGTAGACTCTGCCCAGCTTCTAGGGTGGGTGGTAAGGTAAGCCCACAGCCTGCAGTCAAACATCCTTAGAGTTGACTAAGCTGTAGATCACTGCCTATCTCAACTGGGGTCCCTCTGTCTTCAGGACACCTGTATCCTGATGGGCAAAAGGTGACAAAAGGAGCAAAATGCTCATTGACAGATAAGCCACTGCTCAGAGCTCCCTTCGAAGGTGGCTCACACTTTGACTGGGTTGGATAGTTACAGGCCAACTTCTTCCTTGCTTATTAATGACAGGGCGCTGATGCAAGATGTGACAGGAGAGAACTGAGCAGAGGCATACCCCAGAGAAACACAAGGTGCCAGATGGTCTGATAACCAAAACCTTATCTGATGATGTTGTATAGAGAAACACATGTAAGAGTGGCCACAACCAGAAACAAACAGATCAGAAAAACAGTTACACATAAATGTTTGGGGAGGAAAGAACCTAAATATGGAAATCTCAAGAGATTCTTCTGGAGGTCATCAGGAAGCAGGGTGCTCAAAATAGTCTCTGGCTTACTTCCTGTCTTTGCAAGTTCCTATTTGGGACTCTGTGGAGGAAGAGAGAAGTGTTCAGTTCTATGAGTGATGTATTACATTTGCAGTCACAAATTTGCAAACTGAACTGCTAAATTACTCCAAGATTTAAATTTTTCTTTGTTTTCCAGACAAGTTTGCATGTAGCTCAAGTTAACCTTCATCTTGTTATGTACCCTTTGCTGTCTTAGGACTCCTGATCCTCCAGTTTCTGCTTTTCATGAGCTGGCATGACAGAACCATGCTACTGTGCCTCCCTAAGACTTTGAGTAGTGAAATCTTAAGGAATCTGTCACTGTACATGCATCTATCACACACAAAAAAGAGCTTTTTCAAAGATTAATAACAAAATGATTTTCTAGGGTTTACAAATGTTCTCATATTCTTTATGTACTTTTCTCATTGCTGGGACCAAGTGCCCAACAAAAGACAAGATAAGGGAAGAAAAGTTTATTCCAGTTTACAGCTAGAGGAGATACAGTCCATCAAGGCAGGGAAGGCACAGTGGTGGGAGTCAGAAGTCATGCATCGCATTGCATCTGCAATCAAGAAGCAGGGAGAGATGACCTTTAAAGTCTAGCTCATTTAACTTTATAAATTCAATCTAGGACCCCAATGTAAAAGGACACTGCTGCCAATAGTTAGTCTTCTTATGTCATTTAGCTCAATCTATAATCCCCCCATCGTGGAGATTTGTTTCCACAGTAATGATAAATCTGATGGAGGTGACAATCAAGGTAAGTATCACATACTGTTTTATGTTTAGGAGCCATAGAACTTAGAATGACAACACAAAAAGGACCCTAGACCTCGGTAGGCATAGGAAAAGGTCAGACCTTTCTTGTAATACAAAATAACACAAGAGATGTAACAGGGCTTCCTAAGGACTGCAGGATGGAATGGTCTTATTAAGAAGCACTGGCAATCATAGAGTGGGCCTTAGGACTGGGCCAGTGCTTACTGTGGAAGTGAGGACCCACTTTGAGTGACTATACTAGTATCAGCCCAGAATGGTACTTTTGATAGACTGATTCGTTCTCAAGGAAAGTATGGTAGTTTGAAAGCAATAGACCCCATAATCTCATAGGGAATGGTACTATTAGGAGGTGTGGCTTTTCTGGAGTTGGTATGGCCTTGTTGGTATGGCTCCTGTAGGGGTGGCCTTTGAGGTTTGCCCATGCTCAGGACACCACTCAGCATTTCAGTTAACTTCTTCTTGCCTGCAAGATGTAGGGCTCTCAGCTACCACATCTGCCTGCACGCTGCCATGCTCCCAGCCATGAAGATAATGAACCGAACCTTTGAGACTATAAGCAAGCTGCTCTAATGAAATGTTTACTTTCTAAGAGTTGTCATGGTCATGGTGTCTCTTCACAGCTATAGGAACCTAAGACAGTAAGTATTCAGCATTTTTTCTTTTTTATTTAGAAACAATCACTTTACATAACAACCCCCCCATCCCTCTCCCTCCCATCCTCCCATGCCCCTACTAACCCCCCCAACCCACCCCCACCCACTCCCCAAGGATGGCGAGGCCTTCCATGGGGGATCATCAAAGTCTGTCACATCATTTGGGGAAAGGCCTAGGTCCTCCTCCATGTATCTGGGCTGAAATAGTATCCCTACATAGGGAACGGGCTCTCTAAGTCCATCTGTGCACTAGGGATAAATACTGGTTCCACTGTTAGAGGTCCCATAGACTGCCCAGGCCTCCTAACTGGGACCACATTCAGAGGGCTTTGTTCAGTCCAATGCTGGTTCCCCAGCTTTATGACTGGGTTCTGTGTGCTCTCACTAGGTCAGGTCAGCTGGTTCTGTGTAGCTTTCTCCAGCACAGCCTTGACTCCTTTGCCCATCCCTCTGCCCTCTCTACAACTGGATTCCAGGAGTATGGTTCAGTGCTTGGCTATGGGTGCCTGCTTCTGCTTCCATCAGCTACTGGACGAAGGCTCTAGGATGGTATTCAGCATTTTAACACATCATTTTTGCATCTAGAGGCAGCTTGAGCCAGGGTTTAAAGTGGAGAGCAGGTGATGAAAAAGCACAGGCATTCAGAATAGCCTAGTGAAAAAGCATGGGGCGATGAGACAGAACTCAACTTGAACCTCACTTTGTCACCTTTCAAGCTCTGAAAGTGGGGCAATGTATGCAATCATCCTGAACCCCAGTTTTCACATCTGTATTCAGGGGATAATAATTATTGTCTTCAAGGTCCCTGTGAAGTTTACATTAGATTAGGTGTGGTACATGCAGGTTATAATTAGTACAAAACAGTATCAAATCTCTTATTGCTTGTGGGCAATCTAGGTTGAAATTTTGTTCCTTGATAATTTTGTGAATTCATCATTATGACATAGGAGGGTAGCACTACCTTGAGAAACATGACTTTCTCCATCTCATTTGATTGGTCTCCTAGAGATAGGTTTTTTTTTTCCATTTTCTTTGACACTGATACAATCATATTCTCAATATCTAAGATTCATGGCTTGTATTTTACATTTTTATATGTCGTGATTCATACACCACTAGATTGTCAAATATAAATTCCATTAGCATAAAATCTTCTTTTACCGGTAAATTTTAGCTCTAGAAGAATGTTTCTAGTTGTCAGCATACTCTTCCTGATCCATTTTGTCAATATGTACTTAATTTTCAGATGTGAATACTATGATAAGGAGTTGTGTGGTCCTTCAGCAAAGTGGCAGGGTATAAGATTAACTCAAAAAAAAAATCAGTACAAACGATAAGAGGGCTGAGAAAGAAATTGGAGAAACATCACCCTTTACAGTAGCCACAAACAACATAAAATATCTTGGGGTAATGCTAACCAAGCAAGTGGAAGACCTGTATAGCAAGAAATTTGAGTCTTTAAAGAAAGAATTAAAGAATATACCAGAATATGGAAAGATCTCCCATGCTCTTGGGTAGGTAGGATCAACATAGTAAAAATGGAAATCTGGCCAAAAGCAATCTACAGATTGAATGCAATCCCCATCAAAATCCCAACACAATTCTTCACTGACCTTGAAAGAACAATACTCAACTTTATATGGAGAAACAAAAGACCCAGGATAGCCAAAACAGCCCTGTACAGTAAAGGAACTTCCAGAGGCATCACCATCCCTGACTTCAAGCTCTATTATAGAGCTATAGTACTGAAAATAGCTTGATATTGGCATGAAAATATACAGGTAGACCAATGGAATTGAATTGAAAACCCTGATATTAACCCACATACCTACGAACACCTGATTTTTGACAAAGGAGCTAAAGATATACAGTGGAATAAAGAACACATCTTCAACAAATGGTGCTGGCATAACTGGATGCTGGCATGTAGAAGACTGCAGATAGATCCATGTCTATCTCCATGCAGAAAACTTAAGTCCAAATGGATCAAAGACCTCAACATATATCCAGCTATACTGAACCTCTTAGAAGAGAAAGTGGGAAGCACCCTTGAACCGCATTGGAACAGGAGACAGCTTCCTGAACATTACACCTGTAGCACAGACACTGAGATTGACAATTAATAAATGGGACCTCCTGAAACTGAGAAGCTTCTGTAAGGCAAATGACATAGTCAACAAGGCAAAATGGCAGGCCACAGAATGGGAAAAGATATTCATCAACCCCATATCCAACAGAGGGCTGATCTCCAAAATTTACAAAGAGCTCAAGAAGCTAGTTTTCAAACACGAAATAATCCAATTAAAAAGTGGGGTACAGAACTAAATTCTCAATAGAGGAATCTAAAATGCTGAAAGACACATAAGAAAGTGTTCAACATCCTTAGCCATCAGGGAAATGCAAATCAAAACAACTCTGAGATACCATCTTACTCCTGTCAGAATGTCTAAAATCAAAAACACCAATGATAGCTTATGCTCGAGAGGATGGAGAGACAGAGGAACTCCCCTCCACTGCTGGTGGGAGTGCAAACTTGTACAGCCACTGTGGAAATCAGTATGGTGATTCTTCAGGAAAATGGGAATCAATCAACCTCAAGATCCAGCAATCCCGCTCTTAGGCATATACCCAAAAGAAGCACATTCATACAACAAGAACATCTGTTCAACTATGTTCATAGCAGCATTATTTGTAAGAGCCAGAACCTGGAAGCAACCTCGATGCCCCTCAACTGAAGAATGGATAGAGAAAATGTGGTACAATTACACAATGGAGTACTACTCAGCAGAAAAAAAGAAAAGAAAAACAACAACAACAACAACAACAACAAACCAATGGAATCTTGAAATTCCCAGGCAAATGTATGGAACTAGAAGAAACCATTCTGAGCCAGGTAACCGAGTCACAAAAAGACAAACATGGTATGCATTCACTCATTTATAGATTTTACACATAGAGCAAAGGATTACCAGCCTACATTCCACACTGCCAGAGAAGCTAGGAAGCATGGAGGACCCTAAGAGAGACATACATGGTCCCCCAGAGAAGGAGAAAGGGACAAAGTCTCCTGATTGGGAGCACGGGGGAGGGGAGAGGGAGCTAGGAGAATGAGAAGGGAAGAAGAGGAGGGATGAGAAGGACATAAGGGAACAGGAAGGTTGTGCAGGGGGAAGAACAGAGGAGAGCAAAATAAGAGATACCATAAGAGAGGGAACCATTATAGGTTTAAAGAGAAATCAGACACTAGGGAAATGTCCAGAGATCCAAAAGGATGACAACACCTAACAATCTAACCAACAGTGGAGATGCTACTTTAAATGGCCTCCCCTGATAATGAGATTGACAACTACCTTTTTTGCTATCCTAGAGCCTTCATCCAGCAGCTGATGGAAGTAGAGGTAGATACTCACAGCTGAACACTGAACTGAAAGGAGGTGTGATGAACCAAGTGATCAAGACCAGGCTGGTGAAACCCACAGAAACAGCTGACCTGAATAAGGGGAAGCTCTTGGTCCCCAGACTGATATCTGGGAAATGAACATGGAACTGATCAAGACCCCATGAATGTGTGTATCAGTGAGGAGGCCATGGAAATCTATGGGGCCTCTTGTAGTAGTACTTATCCCTAGTGTAGGATTGGACTTTGGGAGCTCATTCCACATTGAGGGATACTCCCTCAGCCTAGACACATGGGGGAGGGCCTAGGCCCTAAAGGATATGATCGACTCTGAAGACCCCCCCCCCGGAAGGCCTCACCCTCTCTGGGGAGCAGAAAGGGTATGGGATAGGTAGGGTGTTAGTGGGGGGCAGGTGAGGAAGGGAGGGAGAGGAAACTGGGATCGACATGTAAAACAATCTTGTTTCTAAATTAAATTAAAAATTGAGAAAATAAAATAAAATAAAAAAGAAGTTGTGCGGTAAAGCCCTCCGATTGGAAGTCCTTATTAATAGATAGATGTTATACAGAACAGCAGAATGCTGTTGAAGCAGGTATGAAGCCCTGGATTTAATCCATAGCATCAGTGGAACACATGGGCCTCTAAGGTAACATTCATCTCACCTCCATTGCCGCTCCCCAGTGTGTTTCCTGACACGCTGCCTCATTAACATTACTATGTTACACGTGAAATGTGTATCTAGGTAATAGCGAAGAGGATGAAGGCCATGACACTACAAAGGGGACCATGAGATGGGAGACAAGGGAGGATTTTAGGGAAGGTGACGGGGATGATGGATGCGGATTGGGGAACAATACAAGCCAAGTGTATATGAAAGTGCCATAAAGAAACTGGCGGCTTTGTAAGCTAATATTGAAATTAGGTAAACAAACAAATGAAATAATCACTTGGTTGCTGATACATTATCAGTGTAGTAAATGGACCCAGATGTTTCCTGGCACTGGAGTCAGACCTGGGTTCAAGTACAAGTTCACAAGAACGGCTTGTATGAACCTGGGAAATCGGTGATGTTTTAGGAGCCTGAGCTTCTTAGCCGGCTAAAATAGGATGATTAATGATGCTACCGCCACACGATGTTGCAACGTGTTGGGAAAATGCATTCAGGGCGTGCACTCCTCCTCCTGACACACAGTAATTGTTCAAGTCATAACTTCATAAACTCCATTTCCTCAGCTTTACAATTGATCACACCACTGGACAGGGCTGAGAAGGGAATGGCAGTGATGAGCAAATACAATGAGAGGACTTGGGAGAGTGTCCTTAAGGAGAGGGCTTTCAACAGAAATGATGTCCCATTGACATTTGAAGCATATGTGATGTTAGCCAAACCGAGCAGGATGAAAATCCTGACTCACATGGAAGTGTCAGCTTGAACATAACACCCTTCACATTGAGATCATACCATCATTATCACTCTTAATATAAATTTATATATGTCAAAACTACTTTTGTTAGAAGATCCCAGAATATCAGAGGAATATACAAAAGAAAAACCAGATACTTTGGATAATGCCACAAATAAAAATTTTCTGCTACAAGCAAGACTCTCAAGAGTTTAAAAAGATAAATGAGAAATCAGATGACATTTGCAAACCATACATCTGGGAGATACTCATACCCAGACTACACAAACTTCCCACAACTCAAGAAAAAACAGCTGAATTTAAGAATGAGCATAGAATTGGAATGGATGTTTTTTTTTCCAATGTGAAATGGAAAATTAGCATAGAGGAAAAACTATTGAAAATGGCTAGTCGTTAGTGAAATTATCATTAAAGCCATAATGAGAAACACATTCTTATGTACCAAAACAACCATCGTGCAAAAAAACACACTCTTAAAAACAAAAAGAAAACAGGGAAGGAAAGAAAAAGAAAAGTAACAAGAGACAGTGAGGCTGTGAAACATTTTGGACACCGCTGTCTCTGATAGAAAAGAGGACATGAAATATTATTATTTCATACAATAATGTGGGGCTTTCTTACAAAACTAATACCACCGTAATGCAGGAATTCCACTTCTACTTTTATTCTCCAGAAAAACAAAAATAGATGCCAATTCATAAGTTTCTGTCACACTGTATGTACCTAGTACCCCCTAGTAGAAATAACCTGAATATTGATGAACTTGGAAAAACAATAACAAGGCATATTACATAGGACAAGAATAGTTAAAATACTAAATACTGACACACCCCATGCCATGGTTAAATCTTGGGTACTCTATATTGAGTGGAAGAAGCCTATCACCAAACATGACAGATTGTGTAGGCTACACCGTAGAGCACGAAATCCCACATGGGCAAAGGATGGAACATAGCATAGTGTACCTAGTGTTGTCGGTTTGAAAGCAGGGCTATTAAGGGGCAGACGTTTCCTCCAGGGATGGAGGAGCTGGCTAAACTTAGATGTAGGCTATATTTACAGAACTCTTGGAGTATGTCAAACCCTGGTGAATTTTGTGTTACATAATTATATTTTAAAAGAAAAAATGGGAAGACTTCAACTTACACCATTGCTATGCTTGAAAAAAATGATTAAATCTTCTTGAGGCTGTCCTCCCATTTCATGTGAAGACATTATCCTCTGTGTTCTCAGAGGCCTTACACATGTCTGTGAATTTTGTTCTCATCTCCGTGCCTCCTGGCTACAAGACCCCTCTCCTTCACAGTCATCCTTCTTGGTTTAAATAGCAGCGATTCTGGCCTTTCCTTTCCATCTTGACATCTTGCCCATGCTCTCGTCATGATTTCATCCTTAGAAAAATCCAAATATTCTAGATGTTTATTGGTTCTTTTCTTAGAATTTTACATTCCCACTCTCCATTTCTCTTCTCTTTCCTTTCCCTTTCCTTGCTTAATTACTACTTGTTGACTCCTTCATAATTTAATTTGGTTTTCATTTAAGTTACAGAAGTGCGTTCTATCACTTTTAACTTGGAACGGTACTGCCTAATCCAAGCTTCCCACATGCTGGTCCCCTCTCTGCCTTCGAGCGATCATTCTGATGGGTTTCCATTTACCTCTGTATTACCAAAGAACATAAAGTTTCTAGACTTTGGCTGGTTTATTAGTCATCTATTTACTTCCTTCAAAGAAAGACCCATTTTAGTATTCTTACATTGGTAATGACACAAATATTTATGTTTTCATGAGAAGTCTAAGATTTTTTTTAAATCCATATTTGTAGTTTTTATGTTTGCTACAGTTTCCTTCATATCCATTCTCATATATTGCTTACATATTTATTTCCAGATTTACAATCTATCATATTAATTGCTTATATGTATCATTAATATACAATGGCTGATGGAATTATAAGGGTAGATCTATGAAATTTTCTTTATTGGAATTATAAGGGTAGATCTATGAAATTTTCTTTATCATTTCCTAATGTTTCTTACCCTTCTGTCTCTATTTGCTCCATTTATGCAGTCCCTCCTTTCTATTTATGGATATTTGGGAGTGTCTAATTTTCTTACACATTTAATGACTTATTTTTGTCCCCTTTCTATTCATTTTTCCTCTCAAGAACTGTCTCAAGTCGTCTTCCAGTCTTATTTTTTTAAATGCAGCTTTTCCTCTATTTGATTCATATGAGTAGAGAAATAATCACAATGAAATTTAAATTCTTTCTCCCTTTTCTCTTGTTTTCTTTTAGGGGATATCTCTCATCCATTCAATTCCATAAATAATAGTGATAATTTCCTTAAGTAACTGGTTATCACTCTACTTCATATTGAAAGCCTGACAGGTAAGTGGTTAACTAAGGGTGAGGGTAGTGACAGCAAATACTTCTCTTGGGACAATAAATCTGATTTTCCTGTATTCTGCCAACTGGGATATTTATCCAACAGCCCCAGACCTGGATCTTCAAGGAGAAGGTCAAGGGGGCACTTAGGGTCCTCACCATTTAGAATGCCAGTATCTCCAGAGCCTTCATTTTCCATGCTAGTTTCTTTAAGTGTTCACAGTCAGAGTTTCTGGTACCCTCCTTTCCTTCATAGTACAGCAGTATTGATGGTAACCTTGTCTCTTCCAGAGCAGAGATGGGGAACACACAAACTGTGTATGAGAGAAGCACTTGAGGCTACACCTAGTTTCCACAGTAGTTCATTCAAACCATCTGGTTCATTCACTTCCTGTCTCTGAGCTGCCTGGTGCATCCAGTCCTAGAACCTGTTCAGAGAATTGTCCTCTGCCTCTGCCTATGAGGCAGCTGAGTTCCCAGAGGACAGCAAGCTGCATGAGTTACCACTCATGTGACAACACCTCCCCTTTTTGTCTGCCGCTTTTGTTTTTCTTGTCATTGGATTTAGGGAGGGAAGTAATGGATGCCAATGATCGTGTTTATTTTACTACATCTGGGAAGGTATATTTATCTTTTTTTACTCAAACTGTTTAATCCCTTACTTTATGGTACCAAGTCTTCCAGATGTCCCAAAGCAATGACCCTTAGCTCACCACCAATGTGTGAACTAACCAGAGAAGTCAGAGCTTCTGAGAGGGCAGGAAATAGAGAGAGCTGGTGGCAGAGGTGGCCTGACCTCAGCCTGGGTTGTAAGTTTGGGTGCAGTCAGGAGGGACACTGGCTGGCTTGAGGCTGGAAGGCAGCTGGTGACTAATGATACTTTTTGAATAAGAGTTCTTCTGAAAGCCTAAAAGAATAAGGGCCTTGGAATAATTGGCAGAGCCTGATCCAAAGAGATTCTGGGAAGCCCAAAGCCAATCCTGAGGTAGCTGTGATCATAGCTGATAGGCAGGCATGAACTCTGTCTACTGTTTTCTCATGTCAACTTGGTGGTTTTCTACCTATGAGGCCCTTGGAAACACACATTGGTTTATGTGAGGAACAATCTTGATTGCCAACTTTGTTGGATCTAAAAATCACCTACAAGACACAGTTTGGGCATGTCTGGGAGCACCCAGAGAGGTTTCCCATCTAACTGTGAATGTGGGAGCCCTGGGATAATGAAAATGAAAATGAGAAATGAAGGCCAAGAACCAGCATTCATGTCTTCCTGCCTCCCTGGCTGTGGACCCTCTACGGTCAGATTCCTCACAGTCCTGCTGTTTTGTCATCTGCCCTGACCCTGTGATAGTCTGTCTTCCCTGACCTGGTGATGGACTGTAGTCCCTCAAATAGTGAACCACAATAAACCCTCTTCCCTTAAGCCCCTCTGTCAAGTGTTTTGTCATGACAAGAAGTGTAATACACTCAGTTTCTTCAACTGTAAAATGGGGTCATTAGTCGCTAATTGCTCCCCAGAGTTGTTGTAAAAATTAAATCTATTAATAGCCTGTAGAGTTTAAAGTAGTCTCAAATGCATTAAACAAAGGAGGACACTGACATGCACACACTAAATGCTCAGTAACCCCCTTTTAACTAGGTGACTTAAATACATCATAGGGGGACTATCTGTTTCTTTCAAGTTTAGTTTCTTCGGTTCACCATAAAATAACCAAAAACTATTTAAATGCCCTCTTATAGTTAGAATAATTAGCCACATTGCACTGCAATTGAAGAGACAACCACTTCCAAATCTCCTCCAATAACACCACCAGGTAGACAAATCATGACTGATTAACCAAGAGCTATGCTTTGTTTGGTCCAATAACATTTCTGCCCCAGGCATGTCTGCACAGTCTTCTAGGGACTCTGACTGATCAGCAAGGAACCTAAAGGCTGGTAATTTCTAATTTATAAACACTGCTTGACGTAGGCAGTTGGGCACTCTGCCACCCTGCTATGGCCTGAAATGGCCCAACCACTTTGCAGTGTGCTGAAAGCAATTTCAAATGACTTAATAACTCTTTACCTACCTCTCCACTGGGGTCCACAGATACCATTGGATGAAAGCCATCAAATGGCCTCCAGACAAGGGGTTCAGGTTACAATTCCATGGGGTTTCCAGCAGAACAATGAGTATATTGTGAGAGTCCCATCTGTCAAAGTCATCAAAAGATAAAGAGGGAAATAATACAATTAAACCTTTAAGACACATTCATTTATCTTTGGTTTTTCAAAACCGATCTCAATTTGGCAAGGTTCGTTTTGGCAAAGAAGTTAGAGATTGGCATTCTTTGATACAAATTAAGGTCTTATGGAAAACAAATTTCTGTATACAAAATCAGAACAAAATGAAGCAACTGATACTATCCACTCTGGTGAAGGAACTGTGTGTCCTAATAAGACAGATAATGAACTAGCTTAAGTTAAGCAGTGTGTGTGTGTGTGTGTGTGTGTGTGTGTGTGTGTGTGTGTGTGCGTGTGTGTGTGCATGTGAATGCACACAGGCACACATGTTTGTGTAGGTATACTTGCATATGTATGCATGTGAATGGAAACCAGAGGTCAAACCCGGATGTAATTCCCTAGGAACTACATACTATAGTACATCTTATTTTTTGAAACACATTCCCTCACTATCTGATCTTTGCCCATTTGGCTAGACTGCCTGACCAGGGAGCCTCAGGGATCCATCTGACTCCATCTTGAAACTGAGATCACAGGGCATGCATGTCAGCTTTTGCTTTTTTTTTTTTTTTTTAACATGGGATGTGGGGTTTGAACTCAGGTCCTCATGCTTGTACCAGCAAGCACTCTGCTGGTTGAGCTACCTCCCAGATCCTAAGCACCGCTTTTGTTTGTTTATTTTATTTCTGACAATAAAAGAGTTACCCTCATAATAGCATGAGAAATGTACACATGCAGAAAAAGAATTGAAATTGTCTATGGTGATGAAAGGACACAGTGCCCCCTTGTTGCTGTGACTTCTTACATTATCTCTGATGGGTTCCTAGTCACCTCAGCAGTCCCTTTCAGCTCTAAAGAACTCATGGAGGCCCTGAAATCTCTCCTTCAGACTCACTGGCAGCCACCATCACCTCCTGCACTCATGCTGTCTGAGGTTTTTCTCCATCTGCTAGATGTTTTGTCTATAGACAATCTAAAGCCATCTCTTACCTCCAGTCACATGTAGCAGGCATGTGTCCACTACAAAGTCTTTCAGTGTCCCCCAAGTTTTTTTTTCCCCAGGGCCTTGGGCCTAGGCTGCCACACTCAATGATCTGCCTTTGGACTCAGTGTAGCTCTCACACTGTGGGCAATATGATATTGGTTGTAATTTTTCCACATCTGGTTGCTGGCCTAGTGGCAGAAATCATCCTTCCAGAATGGGAATTTTCCTTTCTCTTCTGTCTCCCCTACTGTCTTACATCAAGCTGGACAAGACACAATTCCAGGGTACAATAACTTCTTACTCTACTCATAAATCCCTTATTGGATATTCGGGGCACCTACAACCTTGTCTGGGCCAGAAGGACATGGAATGGAAGGCAGACACACAGACATCTCTTAACAGCTCCAAATCGTCTTCCTCCTGCTGTTCTTACTCCATCAAGGTGCCTTAGGTCCAGGGCAAGCATCATTTGTCTAGACAAAACCTTCAGCTTTCTCATGAACCCAGCCTTAGGAAACTTCCAGACCCAAGCAAGACTTTCACCCCAGAAACAAGCCAACTCAATGAGTTTTCAAGAACTCAAGCAGAGTTCCTGAGCCATGTTTTGTCTGGTCAAAATGATGGCGTAATTATTGGACATGATTAAGAGTCATATGAGAACTCCATTGATATCAATTAACTTGTTCTTTTATTTTTTGCTTACCTGAACAGTTGAAACAACTTCCCTGATAAAGAAAAGGATTTTCTATGTACTAGCAACATATGTCACACCCTGACATTTAATTGTGTTAATAGTTAAATGAGTCCTGGTCTTTCTAACATGTATAATAGAGACACCAAGCTCTGACTATGACAAAGGTAAGAAACTCTTAATATCCACCCTGAGGACTTATCACAGAGAAATTCTCTGATTTTTTTCACCTTAACTAGAAACTATCAACTGCACATTTGACCTCTTAGACCACCCTTCACCCCCCAAAAGTCAAAGTAGCAGACTCAAGATGTCAATTCTGGGTTCCAGGTATTTCACATCTGTTGGGTGAATTAGAAGCCCCAAAGCAGGAGCTGGTTTGGACAGCTGGCCAGTGTGCTTGCTCCAGTGCCACAAATTCTCTGTTCGGAATACTGCTGAATGAGTCGATTCAGTGAAGGAGATGACTATTGGACTGTGTCATGTGATGGTACCCAGTCCAGTCATGAAATCAAACTTCGAATATAGGAGTCACCTCCAGTATTTGCACGCACCCTCCGGCTTTGCTCTTGGATCTGTTTTTCCCAGCTCTCTGGCTCCTCTACTTCACAATCTAACCTTATATCCTCCTGTAGCTTTAGATTTCTACTTGAACTTCTTTAATATTTCTTAACCTCAAGACTATGCTAGACTCTTGAGATCTCTTGTATCAGTCTCCCCGCCCCCTCCCTTTCTCTCCCTGTCATTCCTTCTTTTCTCTTTTCCTCTTCATTTGTAATCTGTATGGCTAGTTGTCTGCTCATGTAGCTATTCACCATGTGTATACAATACCCAAGTAGACCAAAAGAGGGCATCAGAGCTCCTTGGAATAGGAGTTACATCAGTTATGAGGTGCCCTGTGGGTGCTGGGAATCAAACCAGAGTCCTCTGGAAGAGCAATCAGTGCTCCTAACCACTAAGCCATTTCAAACTTGGCTGCCATGGGGTCTTTTTTTTTTTTTCTTTTTTTTCTTCCTCTCATGTTAGGTAAGGAGGATTATGCATGAAATCCTAGAAGAAACATTTCAGTCCAAATGATTTTAACTTAAAATTGTTTGGTTTTGATATATAACACAGGCTGTCTCTTTGAAGTCTGTCCTGTTTATCAGTACATATTAGGAAATGACGCTCGTTACAGAGACCCATAGTTTTTGCTGCATTTGTTTTTCATGAAAGTATTCATATTTGAAATACAAACTAACATTTTAACAGTCCTGTTCACTTCCCCTGCATAATTTTACATAATTGCTAGTGTGTTTTTGTGGGTAAGCATATAGAGAAGCATTCTATTTATGCTGCTAGATTGGAGTGGTTGAAAAATGTAGGTACTAATAGGGGCTTTAAAAACTCCTTTGGCTTTGCTCAACTTATGTCACTTCTTGTTTGTCTAAGAAGATCAATATTCATTTTCTTGTTTCATGTTAAATAGTTGAGATAAAATACAAAAGCAAGAAAATGCACCTGGTACAAGAAGCTACCATTCCTGACAGCACTTCATCTTTTTTCCAGGCCCACACTGACTTTCCTCCAGGCCCATCCATTCTCTAATGTAAGTGTTATAAATTGCTCTAAAGTGCCATAAAGCACAATAAACATAAATCAATATTTCTTGGTTAAAAACTTGGAAATGCTGATGGGAGCTCAGTTGGTCAGAGGCATCTTGCATCTATCATGTCCCTCGGATATTTCTTCTTAGCAGTAGCCATTTCTGCCTCAAGAATAACTCTTTGTTTTTCTCTCTGACCCGAGTTCCCTGGACACTCACAGTGACACACCAGGATGGATGTAGGGAAGGTCTCTTCCAGCAGTCTTAGAAAAGCCCCATTCTTTTTCCTTTTGGCCTCTGAGCCTGGCAACTTTGGAAGAAAAGCATGTCGTGCTCAGACAGGGTTAGACCACAGGCTGGCAGTCTATCACGCTGGTCTGGGGCTAATTCCAGTTTGTCATGGGAGGGAAAAAAAAACTATTCATTTCTGTCTATGATTCAAGGGAATAAGCAGAATTCTGCCTCTTTCCTTCTGCCTTTTGCAAATGTGACAACCAATCTGAGAGACGCACCTGCGGGCAGGCAGCTTGATGGCCAAGCCCACCTGCCTGAATTCTGCCATCTTTGGCATATGGCCATTTGTTGTACCCTTGGAGAGAAAGCCACATCCCTCTCCTGGAAGTGACAGCTTACTCCAACAGCCACCTCATGCTACTGATGTGGCATTCTTGTTACTTATTCCCATCTCAGAAGGAATGACTGAACAGTTTTGTGTGTCTTCCCCTGCAGTCAGGAATGGTGGAATGTGAAGTACCATATCCTCAAGTTCCAGTGATCCTTTCTTAGACCTTTCACAGCTGGCTTGTAGGAAACTCGTGAAAGGTTGGTAAGACGATACAGAAAGTGGCTTTGAGAAGACTGACCCCGTGTCCAGTTTTCAGGCTGATTGTGACCCAGCAAGCTCAGGGGAGACTGGCTTCTCCCCTCATCTTCATCATGCTTCAATCCAAAGCAGGTGCTGCCAGATAGTTAAGAAGTGGCTTTTGTCCGGAGAAGTTGCAGGGACCCAGTCTGTGGACAAAGGAATAGAGGTGGAAAAGTTAAACTCTCTTTCTTGATTATATTATCACCAAAGCCCAGTCTGACACACTGCTGTTAACTGTCAGTGTCTTTAAATTCTGTAAACTTCACATCAATAGAAAAGGCACTATGGGTGACATTTAAACAAATAAAACGATGCGCAACTGTGCTTACAATCAGGACCATTTCAACGGAAAGGGCAGCAAGCAATATTTCTTCACAATGACATTAGCAAAACAAAACCTCCCATATCCTCTTGGTAAAACTTTGAGCAAATAGACACTTCACAACCTAGTGGAGTTCGTGACTGCTCTTCGATTTCAGCAAACCTAATATGGGGGATTAAACCTAGTGTAAACATTGAACACACAGATGGAAATATATGCATGGACCTACCTATTGGAGAACTTTGTAAATACAAAATCATTCCATCAAATTCTGTCACTAAATGTGTAATTAAAATGATTATGGAAGCATCTACACAGTAGATGTCTACAATGAAGCAGGAAGAGAGAGAGTAACAGCTCTACATTATTTACTGATCTCTAGGGCATCTATTTCAACATAAAAATGAAAACACGGGACCATGCATGTATGCTAACATATACATAGAAACAAAAGAGAAATAAGAATGAATATTTACTATTGTTTTGCTACTTGCATAAAACAGCTTGGTAAGATCTGTGACAAAATAATTCCAAGAGTTGTATGTGGGAAGAGATGAGGGAAATAAAATGACAGGACAGAGAGCCATAACTAATCTTGCGATGTATGCTGATTTGCCTTTAAAATATGGAAATGTATAACCTGTTCAAATGGCATTTTTAATTAGAGGCCAAATGCTCACTTGTCTTGTAAAACATTTTTATTGTGGTGAGATGTAGGTAATAAAAATGCCACTTTAGCTACTCTTTCATGTGTGTGTTTGTGTATGTGTGTGTTTACATGTTTGTCTGCCTGCAGTGTGTGTGTGTGTGTGTGTGTGTGTGTGTGTGTGTGTGTGTGTGTGTGTGTGTTCATGCCTATGCACCGGTAATTGATGTAGTATGCTTTCTTCAATGAATTCCCACATTAGTGTTTGAGACAGACCCTGTCACTGAACTTGGAGCTCATTGATTGGCTAGTCTGGCTGGTCACAGAGACCCTAGGGTGTCTCTATTTGAATCACCCCAGCTCTGAGACTGTAGGCATCTGTCACTGCACCCAGATCCCCGCCCCCATGTGTACTGGATTTCTGCACTCAGATCTTCATGCTCGCTGGGCAAGCAAAGTGCTCAATCTATGAGACCAGCTCCAGCCCTGGCCCCAGCCCCAGCTGTTCTTAAATGTCCAGTCAGCAGCAGTAATTGCATTCACAGAATGCACTGGAAATGTCTAAAAACTTTGCACCACCCTGAACAGAAGCTATTGCCCTTTAAGCAATAACTTTCTGTCTTCCTTGCCTTCTCCTAGTAATTTCTAATGTGCTTTCTGAGGCTATGAATCTGCCTATTCTAGAGACTTTGTGTCACTTGAATTATATAGCATTTACTTACCTTGTGTCTGGCTAAGTCCACATGATGTCTTCAAGGTGAATCCAGATTGTATCATGTATAAAAACTTCATCACATTTTGTGATCAAGTAGTTCAATGGTGAACTGTGCATAGAATCTTTTTATCTAGTCATTTGTTTATAGATCTTAGGTTTTCAGGTTTTGCTCTACTTCTGTTACGATAAATCTTTTTGCCAAAAGCCGCCTGAGCCTCACCGCCACGTGCGAGCTTTACGCCAGCCGCCAGCCCGAGTTAGGCCCAAATGAATACATAGAGAGACTTGTATTAGTTACAAAGCTGCTTGGCCAATGACTAGGATTCTCATTTGTTAGCTCAGTCTCAATTACCATACATCTATATATTTTATGGGACTTATCTTATTGGACGCCTTATTGGCGTCCCTCCTCGTTGGTGAATCACATCGTGCGCTGGAGCAGGAGCCGAGGGGAAAAGAGAACGACACTTCCTTTTTCCTCTTCTTAAATATGAGTCTCCTTGCTATGTCACTTCAGCCACGCCTTCTTAGGGGCTGGCTACAGGTATGCCTGACCACGCTTGTGAGGGCGTGGTCAGAGTGACGTGGTATGACTGCGTTTGTGCTTTCAGTTTCTCTCTTTGCTTCTTGCTGTACAGACTGCTGCCACTCCGGCTGGCTAGGTCGCTCTGTAAGTAAGGCTTTTCCCTATTAAATACCCTTATATTTCTACCTGACTCCGTATTGGTAATTTCCCACTATATACAGTGACTATTATTCCTTGAGCACTGGCATACAAATATCTACTTAGCATTGTTTTCATTATTTTGACTATGTATGCAGGAAGCATAATTGGTGGGTCATGAGGTTCTTCCATTTTTACATTCTGAGGAAATAAAATGCTTCTTTCCACAATAGCTGCACTCATATCTGAGTATAGCCATCCCAGGGAGGCCTGAAGCAGTGTCTTACTAGGTTGACCTATTTGAAATCAAGAAGTAAATCTTTTAAACATGTTCAGTAAACTGTAGTGTTGGTGACAAAAATCACTTCCGTTTCTTATTAAGTTGTTGGCATTCAGCAGGCATGCAGTTGCTCATAAGTTGGGATGGAGTAATCTGTATCCTCTGAATGTACATGGATGCCTCTCACAATTACAGGTACCAGTACTGCAGGCCTGCCGTGTGCTAATCTCTTTAGGCCATGATTCTCCCTCCAAAGTTCTTTGGCCTGTCAGGGATACAACTCTAGCCCTCATTTGTGCAGGGCAAGTATTTTATCCCTGAACTATACCTCGAGACATCGAGGGAGGATATTTCATCCCTGCTTTATAGATTAAGACATCCAGGGTCAGCATCCCATGTGAAGGGTGCTCTCTTGACCTGGACACATGTGGAAGGGCCTAGGCCTGGCCCAGGATGATGTGGTAGACTTTGGGGAGCCCCTTTTGAGGGCCCTACCCTGCCTGGGGAGTGGAGGGGGGATGGCTAGGGGCAGATGGGATGTTGGCGGGGAGGGGAGGGAGAGGGAGAAGGGATTGACATCTGAAGCAAGCTTGTTCCTAATTTGAACTAATAAAATAAAATAAAATAAAAATATATAAAAAAAGAAATCCAGGGTCAGATGGGCAGTGGTGATACATTCCTTTAATCTCAGCACTCAGGAGGCAGAGGCAGGCAGATCTCTGTGAGTTTGAGGCCAGTCTGGTCTACAAAGTGAATTCTAGGAAGTCAGGGCTGTTACACAGAGAAACCCTGTTTCAAAAAAAGAAAGGAATGAATGAATGAATGAATGAATGAATGAATGAATCCAGGATCTTCTAGAATAAACTACACAGTCAATGTCAAACTGTCAATAAATGGCAACACCTAGATTTGAACACAGGTCAGTTGGACCTCGCAATGTGCTTTTCTCACTTTGACAAGCTGTGAGACTTTTCCTTCCTTTTTGATTTGATATTATAGATTTTGGGCTATTTTCTAATATTTTCTCTGAAATGCAGAATTTCATAGACACAATGGCAAAGGACATGGGATTTGTCCTCAGTCTGGCACCTGGGGCTGTCTCCTTTCACTGGGACCTGCGTATGTCCCAAGTACCATATCACAGTGGCAAATACACCTACAGACAAGAGGTGGGGCCTCCTCAGAATGGGGGCAGGGAGCTACAAAATGCAGATGACAGAGACTGCCTGCCCAGATTGTCTTAAAGGGAGGATGGTAACAGGAGAAAAACACGCCCATCAATGGAAAGAGTATCTTCATGTGACCTCACCAGTGGAATGGAAGACAAGACCTTCTTGTCCTGGTGTCCTGGTGAGCAAATGCTACAAAAACACTTTGGTGTGGTTTAACTCACCCTTGAGCTACTGCAGAGCCAACCAATTATTTCCCTCACTAGGTCCACCTGTGCTTATGCTGGTCCCAAGACCAGGGCAAACATAAGCACACAAAGAAACATTTTCACCTCTTTGCTTCAACACTGACAGTTTTTAAAATATAATGGTTTATTAGCATGCACTCCCTGTACGTAGTGTTAGGAGTCATGCAACATTTTTGCGCAAGTATATCATTTGCTTTGACTATATTCAAGGCCCCTTCGCTTTCTCCCCCTCCTCTGCCAGTTAACAGCAGTCATTCTACAGTCTCATTTCTATGTCTCAGACTCACACAAGGCTTAAAATATCTATATAAAATCCAGTGTTCAGAAATGAAAGGATGCATTATTTTATTTGAGCATGAATCATTTTGTTTAATATTATCTCTAAATATACAGATTTCTCTGCAAAATATGTGATTTCATTCTTTATGACTCTATTTTATTATATATACACACATAACATGACATATACACACATATATAACTTGGCACACACATGCACATATGTACATGACAAATGTGTATATGTCAAATTTTCTTTATCTATTCACTAGCTAATGGACACTTAGGCTGAGTCTATAGCTTGGCTGCTGTAAATGGGAAGGCCATACAATTCAAATGTGAATGTCTCTGTAGTATGTTGGCATGCTTTCATCTGTCTCTGCAGGCATGTTATGGCTATCTGGCTCAAATGGTACTTGTGTTTTCAGGTTTCTTAGCAACCTCCACACTGGTTTCCATAGTGGTAGGACTAATTTACTGTTTTAGCAGAGTGTAAGCCTTCTTTATCCTGCTTCCATGACTGAGTCTGTTGCTTGGTAATAGCTAACTGGAGTTGTATGAAACGTTAGTACTGTTCTCATTTACATTTCACTAATGGCTGAGGATGGTGAACATATTTCTATATGTTTACATATGGACCTTCCTCTTGTAGCAACTTTTTATTTCATCAGTTTATATATTGACTGAGTATATTACCTTGGGTTTAGGATATTTATTTTCCTTTGTATCCTTTACATGTTCTGTCCAATTGTCAGATGTAGCGCTCACAAAACTTTCCTCTCACTTGGCTAATTGCTTCCTTTGTGGCAGAGAAGCTTCTTAATTTCTTGCAATCCTGTGGTAGAATATTATTTTAAGCTGTGTGACTTTTGTTTGGGCTTCATTTGTTTAACTAGGTGAAGCTGTGATTGTTTACTTGTCTAAAACACCTGATTGTTTAATAAAGAGCTGAACGGGCAATAGTGAGGCAGGAACAAGGAAGGACAGGCAGGGCTGGCAGGCTGAGAGTGTAAATAGAGAAAGAAGGAAAAGGAAGGAAGATCAGGAGAACAAGGAGAAGAAGGAAGACTTCAGGGGCCAGTCACACAGCCACCAAGACAGCCACAGAGTAAGAAGTAAGATATGCAGAAGAAAGATAAAAGCCCAAAGGAAAAAGAAAATGGGTTAATCTAAGAAAAGCTGGCTAGCCGGGCGTTGGTGGCATCACGCCTTTAATCACAGCTCTCAGGAGGCAGAGGCAGGCGGATCTCTGTGTGTTTGAGGCCAGCCTGGTCTACAGAGTGAGTGCCAGAAGAGACTCCAAAGCTACAAAGCAGAAACCCTCTCTCAAAAAACAAACACAAAAAACAAAAAACAAACTGGTTTTGGTAGCTATGTATTTACTTTCATGGGAATGTAAAAGTAATGAGGAAACTACTGGAAATATCTGAACACTTTTGTCTTCCTCTTTTCTGGGACCTGCATCCGTGTGACTATTTAGAACCTAAGAGCTCATTCTAGACTTTTTTTTTTATTAGTTTAATGTATTTTAAAAGCAAAAATGACATGGAATTTCTCACTGCAAACATGAAGTATAGAAAAGGAAATCCTCTTCACTCTGCCCATCCCACTTTCTGTGAACATTTTCTGCCACCACTTAGCCTGCTTTTTCCAGTGTATTTCATAAACACTTTGAGTCATATTAGTTCATTGTGAGCCATACCTTCAATCATTGAAGGCATATCCAATAAAAAATTTTGAGCAAAGTCCTCAAGAACACAGGCAGTATGAAAAGATAAGTCATAGTGTACTGGAACATAGCGAACACAAAAAAATTATGTCAGGAATGGTGTTGGGGTTTCACCTCTGGTATTTTACATGATTGGAATGACCACTCTAAAAATATATCACATCTTAATTTTGTAGGCGAGAGGACTGACTTCAAGGAAGGTAAACGATTAAACCAAGGGCACAGAATCTCAATGACATAACATGGCCTCATCCTAAAATAAGAGCTCTCGTCTAGCTTGCCATTCACTTCAGAGTTTTATAAGTGTGGGCTCATTTAATTTTGACAACAGTGTGAAAGCAGGCAGTGATTTGCCCCATTTTAAATATGAGGAAACCTAGGCCCAGGTACAGGCCTGGGATTAGAACGAAGACACTCTAGGTCTGTGGAGTTTTCTCTGGATTCCAATGTCACACGCTTCATCCCATTATAGCCTACAAAGAGTCACACCGTGCTAAAACACTATTCAGGTCTTATTTGTGTTTCTTCAGAGACTTCCATAACATTGAAAATTGCTTGGTTATAATTTAAATAAGACACCAAACTGAGAAGTACAAGCTGAGTGTAACCCTCAGTACTTGAAGTTTGTATGCTAGAAAGTTTTCAGAAGAAGTTCATTTATTTTGGTTCTGACTGCCATGAGGTAATTTTTCTTACTATTTCAAGAAGCTTACCCAATTCTTTGTGTTCTTTGATCTAAATGAAGTTTTCTGAGAGGCCCTGAAACAGAAGTAAGTGGCCAGGCACTGGTTGTGTTAGATTGAGGTGGAGATCACCGAGAAGGATGAGATTTGGAGGGGAGGGAAGAACAGAGCTGGTGAGAGGTTAGGGAGCTCCCTCCATTAGGGGTGGGGGTGGGGGAGATGGCTGGGACTGGACCTTCGGTTCCTTGGCTCAGTGAAACCAGGTAGTATATTCCCAGTGACAAGCACCTCACCAGGACTTAGAAGGAGACACACAAGCATCTGCATACCTCACACTAACCCTCCAAATGTAAATGATTAATAACTGGCTGGGGAGTCCACATGAGGTCCATATAACCAGCACTGAAAAGTTGGATACTAACCCTAACCAATGTGGGATGATGGGAAATAAATTATATATATAAAAAAGCCCTTGCCCTTTATTGAATGTTCTAGATTACAAAAACAAAAAACAAAAACAAACAAACAAACAAAACCTCCCTCTCCAGAATGTTCCAGATTGCAAAAGATCCCAGGAAACTTTTTTGGAAGACATTCTTTCTACTCTGCTTCTATCCACTATAGAAGTTAGTAGGGACAGAGATTTCCCTCCAGTCCTGCTGGTCGGTATGAAATTTAATGAGGTTTAAAGGCAAATGGAATGCCACTTTCCACAGAGACAAAAGACAGGGGCAAACCTCAGCAGTTGTTTTCAGATGCAAAAATTTTGGTTAGCTTCCCCATGCATTTTCAAGTTTCCTGTGGTTCTCATTTTGTCCCTTACAGAATCACAAAACCAATTACTTTATTTAAATTCCTATTAGTTATGTCACTTCACTGTCCATCTGGCTTAGTCCGCGCTTTATTCCCATCCAGACATTTTTACACGCACATGTTTGTTACAAGTAGGACAGCCATGGCTTTTCTGTAGAATCTAATCCTAGAATTTGCATTTAGATATATGTAAATTAAAACAATTTAGGCCAACAACATTCTATATCCTACTTTGAGAGACTGTTTGAAGTGTTAAGCAAAACTGGGGCTTAATCAGTTTGTTCCTTGCCACACTTTAAGTCCCAGATCAGAAACAAGAATGTCGACAGGGTCCAGACCACTTCAGGAATGAAGGGGACAGCACTTTTACCGGTATTCCTCAGTGGTGAGGTTTTAGAGTTACACTCGAGCGTTTTTAAGAAATGGAATGTGGGTCAAGGATAGAATCCTAGAAGAAAACCTATAGGCTACTTTCAGAGAAGAGTATACTTTTCACTGTCTGCTTGAGTCACTCTCTGGTTTACAGTTGTAGTTAGTTGGATCTGAACCGATACCAAAATAGAAACAGTGTTGAGTATTTATACCGAAGTGTGGCATACTACTATTAATTCTCCATCAAAAGCAGTGCTCTTAAAGGCTTCATCTCAGCATAGCTCCTTCCTAAAGCAGACTCCTAACACTCTAGCCTCCGGGGACAATCCCCAAGAGCTCCTCTATTTGTCTCCTGGGAGCACGTCTGGTCACGTGACACTAGTTCCATCTTTTGTGGCCTGTAGTCTTGCCTATAACTTTCTTTGTCGAGTTTACACCAACTGTTCTCTGCAGCTCCCTGTTTTCTTCAAAACATGCCACCATACTTCTGAGTGATTGTTTCATTATATGTGAGATTAATAAATTTAAACTGGAGCCACTGGAGCTCTGTCCTCTGAGCATGACATGGCCGTTGCCCTCTCAAGAACTGAGATTCGAAGCCCCAGACCGGCACAATATTAAGCCTGTTCCCAACATCCAGTGGGAGGGACACATACTACACAATGGTCCCTGCTAAGACATAAACAACTAACAGTTGCTGGGAAAGGATTTCTTTCTTTGATGGTGTAGCCACCTTTAAGTTTCCCACTCTCTAGTTAAACTCACCAAGCTACACTTGGGTAGGATAATTCCCTCGTTTCTGTCAATGGTGCCCACTCTAGAGAGAATAGATGTTTATCCTTATTTCTTCAGTAAAGAATTTGCCACAGCACCTAACACTAGGCATGACATGATTGCTTTGAGTGTGATTATCAACTGCTATGACATCGTCAAGCAAACTGTAGAGGCATGCTTGTCATATACTTTCTATTCATAGCTGCTATCTTGATTCATCTTCCTTGTGCCTTCTCTGCCATTGTCCCTTGACCCACCCATTGGTCACCATCTCCCAATTTATCTCTCCCAGTAAAGAGGAGTTCATCTTTTTTCTGTCTTCCTTGCCAGCTTTTGTCTTTTGGTGTTTCATCACTCATAAAATGAAACTGGGTGTATACTTGCTGGGTATCTTAGGTTGGTCTTATTTCAGTTATAGAAAGATGAATAAGGTGAGAACTTTTAAGTAATCTATGCTTGATGGGTACATTAGTTTTTCTAGGACTTCTGTAGCAGAATACAATAAAATGTCTAAAATATCTAACAGAAAAGCATGTATTTATTGTCCCATAGTTTTGATTCTCAGTGATTGGAAAACAAAGTCTAGAAATCAGCAGAAGTTCCTTAGACTTCCTCAGAAAGCTTCTTTTTGCAGTCAGTGGCAATTAATACCGAGACTCATCACTAGTCAAAAGGCAGAGAATAAATGGCTCCGGAGTGCTAAGCCTTAAGTCTGATATCAATAACATTCTTTACCCAGCAAGATTCAGGAAACATTGTGGAAGAGGCAGTAGGAAGAATATAAGAGCCAGAGGTTTGGGGGGGAGAGTGTCTTGAAACAGTTTTTTCTGGACATGGTGTTTACATTTGTAACTTCACTGTACCTCTGATTAGCTGCTCATGATTGTACCCTTCATTATTTCATCATGAAATGGCATGAGCTCATTAGACCCTGCCCCTCCTTGACAGGGAATGGTAGTGGAAGAAGGGGGAGAGTGTCTTTTTCTGCAGTGGAGTCAGCCATTGATGAATTACCCATACTCCAGTAAACAGCCTTCTGCCCATCCTCAGACAGACAACTCTAACCAAACTCAGTGCACTCTCTTTTCTCTGTCTCTCTCTGTCTCTCTGTCTCTCTGTCTCTGTCTCTGTCTCTCTGTCTCTCTCTCTCTCTCTCTCTCTCTCTCACACACACACACACACACACACACATGAAAGTAGGAAGAAGGAAGCTTGTTGGGAAGAAGAAAGGTTTCAGGAGAAGGAGGGGAGACAAAAGGGGGGGCATAAGGCAGAGTAATAGGAAGATAAAAGGACTAAAATTCATCATACTCATGAATGAATGTATTGAAGAATAAAACTAAAATAAAACAATAAAGATATCAGAAGAGTTGGCCCCCCTCTAAGAACTATGAAGAATTGATGGGCCCTTTTGTCTCTGCATCTCTAGCCCCATGCATTCTTTGCTTGGTTGATAGTATTCTCGCTATATTTTTGCATGTAGTTTCTAGTTGGTGGGTATCTACATCCCAGTGTTCATGAAGGATCTGCCCCATACAGTATAACAGGATCTTAGCAAGCTGTATTTGCAAAGTTGTGTCTATGTCTAAAGAAGTTCCCATTCTTAACATGAGGGTGAGCCATTCAACTACCACACATTTTGAGGTAGTTCAATCCAGCCCAAAGAGCAAGTGTAAAAAGATGAATATTAATAATACTGATGAAATGACAGCAAAGTACAAAGAGGCAAGGTTGGACTGTAACTGGGGCCAACAGGCAGAGAGAGTTGTGGTGGGATGAAGTCACTAGTTGAACAGTGTCATTTTATTGCAGTGACAAAACACCATGGCCACAATAGTTCATGGAAACAAGAATTTATTTGGGCTTATGGTTTCAGAGGGATAAGAATCCATCACGGTGGGTAACAAGTTGCAGGAATGGCAGCAGGATCAGGGAGCTGGCTGCTCACATCCTACTAAGCAGAGAAGGTAGAGTGGTGTGGCCATAAACTCTCAGAGTCTGTTTCTGGTGTCCTCCTTTGCCACCATGGCTACAATGTCTCATAATCTTACCCAAATAGCACTGTTAACCCAGGACCAAATGTTTAAACAGCAGAGCCTCTATGAGACAGTTTTATTCAGAAAACTACAAACAGCTTTGCCATAAATTTTCCCTCACTGGCCACAGATGTGCTGTTGACCAGCATATGAAAGCCCTGTCTTGCTAGAGATCTTTCAGGCACATTTTGCACCCATATCAGATTGAACCACAAAGGAAATGGGCTCTACCAGCATATGCTATCCATCTAATATCTGGGTGTCACTTATCAGATTTATTAGATAAAATCACCTGAGGGCGGAAGTACCAGGAAAGTATGAGTAATTAAAACACTGAGCAGCAATATTATTAAAGGTATATTAAAATCAATGACATCCATTTGAAAAGATATATTTCACACCCTGTCCTCCACAGTGGGAGACATGGCTGGGCAGAAACAGGTCAAGCAAAGCATATTGTTAATGAAGGGCCTCGTGGAATAGGCTGCCTGACACAAAATGAGCTAAAATCTTTATTGTGTCTTGACAGTGCACATGAATCCATGATGATGATAAATGCTCTCATTTAGAACTTTTCCTTTCCCTGAGACATTTTACATGTTCTCTCCAATTTGCTTTGAATTTCTCAAAAGACATATGTTCTCCCAAGAAAGTCTCTGCTTGCTTTTCATTAAGTAAGATCTTATCAGGGTGTTTGCATGTGGCATCACGCTCCAACTATTAATCTTACAGCAGGATATTAAAAGGGGGGAGGGGACTCCCTTAACAGGTTGAGGGCCATTACACTTGAGAAACCGCTCCTGGCACCCAGCTGTGAGAGCTAGCCCAGGAGCCCAGGATCGGCAACTGGGATGATTAATATGACTTTCCTGAAGCCAACACTCCAGGCAAGAAGGTTGCTCTCCTTAGGAGGGGGTGGGGGTGGGTGGGCAGTGGACAGTGGAAGCTCAAATGACTTGTGTGCCATTGGGCTGGAACTTGTTGCAGCTGGATCATTGACCTGCAGGATCCTGGCAGGGCACCAGGGAGCCTCTGTTAATTCCCTGGGACATAAAGGTTTCTCTGGAATAGAGGGGCAAACCAATGGGGTAACATCATAGATACAGGATGACAAAAAGTATACACACACACACACACACACACACACACACACACACACATACACACACACACACACACACACACACACACACACACACACACACACACACACACACACACACACACACACACACACACACACACACATACACACACACACACATACACACACACACACACACATACACACACACACACACACACACACACACACATACACACACACACACACACATACACACACACACACACACACACACACATACACACACACACACACACACACACACACACACACACACACACACACACACACACACACACACACACACACACACACACACACACACACAGCAGTTCACAACAATGTATATATGCATACAAATAACATTCTAGCTGCCAGGAGGAAACTAGGTGAAGACAAAGCCTTAGAAATTAGTAGATTCTGGACTCTCTGGACCTTAACAGGGAAAAAGATCTTTGACATTTGTTGTAAGAACACTGGGAAATCTCTGACAGGGTTTTAAGCAGGAAAGTGTATTTGTAGCTCTCTACTGTACTTGGAGGATTGGCTCTAGGACATTCCCCTAATAAGTCTTTCATGTAAAATTTTATGACATTTTCGTATTATATATGCACACCGCTGCCTATAAATTATCTCTAGTTTTCTTTTAATACCATAGCAATATAAATGCTATGTAAATAGTTACTCAACTCTATTGTTTAGTGAATAATGATAATAAAAATTTGTACATGTTCAGTATAACTTTTTTTTGCAAGTTGTTTTGAATTGCCCTTGGTTTAACATATGGGGGTGAATTACAATGACATTTGTCCCCGCCCCCGTTATTTCAAGGGTAAGTGATAGAAGGCCAGCAAGGAAATTCAGTGGACCACCTTGGAGATTAAGAAACGTACAGAGACCTCGGTGACATTCAAAACAGATGCTAGAGATGCTGATGAAGATGCTATTATTAGAAACTTTAGTTATCTGAATAAGCAAGCAAGTAGATGGTGAGGAGTTTATCCCAACAGAAAGAGATGACATCTCAACATGGTTCGATAGAATGGGAGCTGACTTGTAGGTGGATTGGGCTTGCAATAGTTTGAGCAGTAACTAGGATTTTTTCCTAATATTATTCTGACTTTTCCCATGAAGTAAATGTCAAATATTTTACTTCCATTTCTAAAAATAAAGATAGATCAGGTTGCCAAAGGAAATGCCCAAACCAGTCATAAAGCATTTCTGAAAGGAGGACGTATGGAATGAAAATGTTAATTCTCATCTTGCTTAACAAGCTCCTCTGGAACCTCCATGGGAGCACACTTTCTCCTGTGACTAGGAAAGCTGGCGAACACGGCATGGGCAGGAAGGTGGTGCCATTGCCGGCTGTATGTCTCTTGGCTGAAGAGCCCATCTCTCTTGTGCCTATGAGATTTGCGCTTAATGGAACAGGAGGGGTGCAATCAGCTAAGTACTTCCCCCTTACTCTTTTCTCAGAAAATAGATGGCTATAGTCAGTGGGATGAAGCAAAGTGGAACTGGATTTTAAATCAGCAGCTCTCTTAAGTTGAAAGGTGGATATTGGCCATAAGTTCCTATTCTGTGAGCTTCCATGGACTGAGAAGCATAGGTACGTAGCTGTTAGGATCAGATGGAACATTTAGGCCATCTTATTACCTGAGGAGGAGCAAGATAAATCTACAGGAACACTCTGGACCTGAGTAAGACTGGCTTCATTCCAATATTTATTCTTTCTGATTGCTGTGTGAACATTTTCATTTTGTTTTGAACTTTTACTGCAGTTTTTCATTTATTTGTATGTATGTGTATACACTGACAACTTATGGTCAGACATACCACTGAAGAAAAAAGGCTTTGCTTTTTCTAAACAACTGTTGTCTATAACTGCTTAAAAGGAGCAGGGTCTTATGGGGCCCTTGATGGAAAGCTAATGGAGCCAATCTTGTGTAGGTCTTTTCTAGGTAAGCACAGTTGCTGTTCATTCAAGAGGCAAAGGCCATGGCATGCTATAGCACAGAATTCCATAACACTCACTCTGTTTTCTCATTAAAAAAATAAAACATAGCATGTAGCTTGTATAAAGATAACATGGATATTAAATAAGATTAAAAATGAAAAATGCTAAAACACCATTGGACATTTATAATAGTTCCCTATAAAATATGGTTTTATTATGTTGTAGTATTATTTTATTGTTATTAAGGATACAATTAATATAAACCCATTGTTAAGAATTACTAAAAATATAATTGTATTATCCATATACATCTATATGTACACATATACATAAAGAAAAAGACTGTCATATACGAGAAATTTTCTATCTAAAACAATAATATTACAATGCCTGTTTTCATGTGGAGATGTAGTAAGTCATATTGGCCAAAGTGTAAATCAGTATGCTGTCTTTCAAACATAAAAGCAGATGTAAGTGAAATCCATACCAAAGAACTTGAAGTCGTGTTTCAGGAATGGTGATGGTTTGAAGACCTTAACAGAGAGAGATGACAGATGTACCCCAAGGGCAAACTCCTATATTACCTCACCTTTATCATATCTTTCTATATGTGAAAGCTATAGTTTCACATTTTGGGGAGAGAAGAAGCTGAATCTACTCAGAAGTATTTTTACCCACTTTCTGAATGACACATGAGCCTGTCTTGGAAAGGTTCCTATCTGATATTTTAACCTTTCCAGCCTATGGCCTTCAGCCAACCATGCTCAGGAATGGCCATCGTCTCTCCTTGAACCATGCTCAGTTGTGTTCATTCTAAACTAAGCATGCTTAAGAATGTGCTTGCCTCCAAAGCGCTTCCCTCTGTGAATATGTTTAGACTCTGCTGGCAAAAGTCCCATGCTCTGCTCTGTTCAGAGCTTTAAAATAACTGCATGGATCTCCTTACACACTGCAGGTACTGAACGTTTCTCCATTCTTTTAACTTCCTGTAGTACTTCTGGCTTTACCTCCACCAAGAGGAGGATGGACTGTGTTTGCTTGCACCCTGGTTTGGCAATAGTCCTTACTTGGCCTTCCTGACTTATATAAGAAAATCGGGGAGAATGTCTTTGTGAAGAATATGGACAAAACTGATGGGGGACATCCTTCTGTGTATACATTTGTCTTATTGGTTGATAAATAAAGTACTGTTGGCCAATAGAAAAGCAAGATAGACTAGGAGGCAAGGAGGATTCTGGGAAATATAGTAAAGATAAGTCTTGTGATCCAGGCAGGAAGTGACATAGCAGGCAGACTCAGAATATAAGCAGGAAATCGCACTCTTGTTCTTCCACTTCCTCCTGCTCTCTGCTCTGGAGCTGCCATGTGATCCCAGGAAGACACAACACATACCTCCGGTATCTTCCATAAGATAAGTTTTATGATTATGGTTGACAATTAAGACTGAGCTAGCAGATAAGAAA
Organism: Cricetulus griseus; assembly: GCF_003668045.3. Taxonomy (NCBI): domain Eukaryota; kingdom Metazoa; phylum Chordata; class Mammalia; order Rodentia; family Cricetidae; genus Cricetulus; species Cricetulus griseus. The sequence continues at coordinate 18,533,561 of NC_048597.1, forward strand.
TCCTAGTCATTAGCCAAGCAGCATTTGAAACTAATATAAATCTTTGTGTGTTATTTGGGGCCCTAACGTGGCAGGCAGAACTTGGGCGGCTGGTGTAAAGACATATCGACAAAACTACTGAACTGTGGTCAAAATTTGGACATGAATCTACTACAACAAGACAATATACTCCGAGGGGCTACAAGATGGGTGAATCTCAGATGGTCTGGGGTGTACGCTGTCATTCACTGAGGTGACAAAAAGTAAAACAAAAGTAAAAAGTAAAACACCTCATCATGGAAGCTATTTATTGAAGCTCCTTGCTTTTCTTTTCTTTTTTCTTTTTTTTTGTGGGGATTTGGGGTTTCAAGACATGGTTTCTCTGTGGCTTTGGAGGCTGTCCTGGAACTAGATCTTGTAGACCAGGCTGGTCTTGAACTCCCAGAGATCCACCTGCCTCTGCCTCTTGAGTGCTGGGATTAAAGGTGAGAACCACCAATCCCTGGCCCATGAGAAGTGTTCAGTTTTTGTTTGGCTTAAGTGAGCTCCTCATTGATTTACAGCTCATTCATGGCTACTCTACAATATTATAGATATTGAAAACGAAAATGGTATTTGAGACTTCTAGCAGTCAAAGATTCACTGAAGATTCTAGAAGCTTTCTGTTCTTGACCCTATGATGACTCAGGCTAAAAACAGGTACAATAGTACTTTATTTATGTCTTGTCCCTATTGAATGTTTTTGGTTCGTTTTATTTGGTTTTTGAGAAGACATTAAAGAATAGTTTTCTTTTTGTATAAGAAAGTGCTGCCTACCCCAATCCCTGTTGTCTTTCTTCCTGTAAACAAAAAAAACCCAAAACAACAATAACAAACAAACAAAAAAACACCCTGATTTTTATCCATAGGCACATAGTTACCTGGTTAAATGTATAGTACCCTTACAGTTAACTCAAGCCATGTGACCATGATTTTTTCTTGTTATTTAAATTAGAAATAATCTTATTTTACATAACAATCCCAGTTCCTTTTCCCTCCCCTCCTCCCATGGCCCCCCACAAGCTCACCGTCAGATCCCTCTTCTGCTCCCCAGGGAGAGTGAGGCCTTCTATGGGGAAACATCAAAGTCCATCACATCATTTGGGGCAAGGCCTAGGTCCTCCCCCATGTGTCTAGGCTGAGAGATTATCCCTCTATGGGGAATGAGCTCCCAAAGTTCATTTGTATACTAGGGATAAATACTGATCCATTACTAGAAGCCCCATAGACTGCCCAGGTATCCTAAATGACATCAAAATTCAGGGGATGGGGTTTAGTCCTATGCTGGTTTCCCAGCTATGAGTCTGGGATGGATGAGCTCTCCCTTGTTCAGGTTAGCTGTTTCTGTGGGTTTCCCTAGCCTGGTATTGACTCCATTGCTCATCATTCCTCCATGTCTACAGCTGGATTCCAGGAGTTCAGCTCAGTGCTTAGCTGTGGATCTCTGCTTCTGCTTCCATCAGCTACTGGATGAAGGCTCTAGGATGGCATATAAGGTAGTCATCAATCTCATTATCATTGGAGGGCATTTAATGTAGCCTCTCCACTTAGATTGTTAGTTGAGGTCATCTTTGTAGATCTCTGGACATTTCTCTAGTGCCAGATTTCTCTTTAAACCTATAATGTCTGCCTCTATTAAGATATCTCTTTTCTTGCTCTCCTCCATTCATCCCCTGACTCAATCTTCCTGGTCCCTGATGTCCTCCTCCCCTCTCCTCTTCTCCCCTTCTCTTTCTCCTAACGTCCTCCCCACCCATGCTCCCAACTCGTTCAGGAGATCTTGTCCCTTTCCCCTTCTCAGAGGAACCATGTATGTCTCTCTTAGGGTCTTCCTTGTTTCCTAGTTTCTCTGGCAGTGTGGATTGTATGCTGGTAATCCTTTACTCTATGTCTAATATCCATATATGAGTGAGTACATACCATGTTTGTCTTTCTGTGACTGGGTTACTTTACTCAGGATGGTTACTTCTAGTTCCATCCATTTGCCTGGGAATTTCAAGATTCCATTGTCTCCCCCCCCCCAAGTAGTACTCCATTGTGTAAATGGACCACATTTTCTCCATACATTCTTCAGTTGAGGGGCATCTAGGTTGCTTCCAGGTTCTGGCTATTACAAATAATGCTGCTATGAATATAGTTGAACAGTTATCCTTGTATGAATGTGCATCTTTTGGGTATATGCCTAAGAGTGGAATTGCTGGATCTTGAGGTAGACTGATTCCCATTTTCCTGAGGAACCTCCATACTGATTTCCAATGTGGTTGTACAAGTTTGCACTCCCATCAGCAGTGGAAGAGTATTCCCTATTCTCCATATCCTTTCCAGCATAAACTGAAGGCATGGGTGTAATTCTATCGCTAGACCAAAAACAAACGATAAATGGGTGTTTATTGGGGATAATTACACAGAAAAAACCAAGAACCACCAGAGTGTTTTCCTGCTCTTCCTACTGGATCTGCCACCAGAAAGAAATTGCCAAAAGATGCAGAAGCAGACACCCACAGCTAAACACTGAGCTGAACTCCTGAACCCATTTGTAAAGAAGGAGGAGTGATGAGCAAAGCAGTCAGGACCAGGCTGGCGAAACCCACAGAAGCAGCTGACCTGAACAAGGGGAGCTCATGGACCCCAGACTCATAGCTGGGAAACCAGCCTAGGACTAATCCAGACCCCCTGATCATGGGTGTCAGTTAGGAGACCTGGGCAGTCTATGGGGTCTTTGGTAGTGGGATAGTATTTATCCCTAGTGTACAAATGAACTTTGGGAGACTATTGCACATAGAAGGATACTCTCTCAGCCTAGACATATGGGGGAGGGCCTAGGCCCTGCTCCAAATGATGTGACAGACTTTGATGATCCCCCATGGAAGGCCCCTCCCTCCCTGGGGTGCAGAAAGGGGATGGGATAGGAGGTTTGTGGGAGGTAGGGGAGGAGGAAAGGGAGAGGGAACACATAAAACAAGCTTGTTTCTAATTAAATAAAAAAGAAAAAAAAAGAAAGTAACAGCAAAGGAAAGTCATGCCTCAAGCTCTTCTCTTTCAGCTTCCCACTGCCTGAAGCCACACCCAAAGGGGTATGGCCGAGGTTTCAGGTTCAGAGACCAGATGCTTACAATAAACTGTCCTTGTTGGTTTTGATTTTAACCACTCTGACAGAAGTAAGATGGTATCTCAGAATTGTTTTGATTTGCATTTCCCTGATGGCTAAGGATGTTGAGCACTTTCTTAAATGTCTTTCAGACATTTTAGATTCCTCTATTGAGAATTCTCTATTTAGTTCTATACCCCTCTTTTTAATTGGATTATTTGGTGTTTTGGTGACTAGCTTCTTGAGTTCTTTGTATATTTTGAAAACCAGCCCTCTGTCAGATGTGGGGTTGGTGAAGATCTTTTCCCATTCTGTGGGCTGCCTTTTTGTGTGATCATGATTTTGGCAATGAAAAGGAAAGGGGAGTGCATCATGCTACTTCTGGACAGTCTTCATAGAAAATAACCGCTTCTGTCTTTCTGATCCTAGAAGTCCATATTAAATAGCAAAAGCTTCCAGAAGCATATTGAGCTATGAAATGTCTGTTGGAAACTAAGGAGGGCAATAGGACTGAAGGGTTTGAACTTCAAATGCTGTAGAACAACTCTTCTTAGTTTGGGGTTATAATGTTTGTTATGGTAATGGTAAGCTTCCATTACTATCAAGGAGTCTCTCTGTAGAAGGTTCAATGGGTTAGAATTTAATTTCTCTTTCACAGAATGAACACGTCAGCTGAGTTCCTTGAAATCACCTAGGAGACCAATTGGCAGAGCACAATGCCCTCTTCCACACATAGTTCTAGTGTTTGTTAGTCTTCACCATGTGAAGCCAGTGGGGACAAGAGAACAGAAGGAAGATATATCTCATGATTAAGTGTAACTACTGCTCACATAATTTTGCTGATCCTATATGCTGTTAGCCACTCTTGATTGCTAGGAACCTAAGAGGAAGAGTACTATGGTACAATCCAATAACCTCATGATAATAGAAGAATAAAACTATTCTACACCAATACTGACGAGCTTCATATTTTTTCCCAAATGATTGAAACATACATTTTCATCTTGTTTAACCTACTGCATTTAGGATCTGTGTTATTTATAGCTTAATGTTAGCAGATTTATTCTTTTTTTCATTTTTTACATGAATATCTTCTAAGTCATGGATTTGAATGGTTAGACAAATGCTAAATTATCTTCCATATGCAAAATTCTAAGATTTGCTATACTTCCTTTCCTGTTCTCTGCAAAGAGCTTTGTGGTGATGTGGCAGCCATTTCCACAGGGCCCATCAGAAGCTGACATACAGGAAGTCCAGGAGGATAGAGGGACTGGGAATCAGTCTGGGAGTCAGGATCTGGAAAGAGGAAGTCCCTCATCAGTTGAAGATGCTGACAAAAGCACCCACTAACATTTCAAGTACAGAGAACCACAACCATTTGAATGCTGAAAGCGTTTTTTTGTTGTGTTGTTGAATAATATTTCATTCTATTACCTATTCAGTAAAAGTCATCCCAACAGGATAAGGGTTATATTAGTTGCAGTACTCTTATTTGCAAGCAACTGACAACTTAAGCCAAAAGGACTTAAGTAAAGTATGACTGATATATCTACAGATACGTTTGTTTGGAAAGAGAGAGTTGTTTGGATAAGAGCTTAGTTCCTGGTTCAAATGATGTCACCTGATTGATTTCTTGATTCAGTTTCTCCTGAGTTGGCTCTGCTTGCAAGCTCTGCAGATGAACCAGGAGGTTCAGGCCTCTAGCAACACAAAAGAGAAAAATGTGCTTCCCCGTTCAAGAGTCCCAGAATTGAGTCCCATTGTCCCGATTGGATAGACTTGGCTTGCATCCCTGACTGTGACCAGGAAGTAGAATGAACGGATTAATTTAACCTTGCTCACACACTGTGACCTGCGGATTGAGGTGGAGCCCGTTTCATGCCAAGCACATGAGTGAATGTGGGGAGATCAGGACATCTCGTCCATAAGCAGAACACACAGATAACAAACTGGCAAGAACAACAGACGCTTTCAGCCTGTTAGATCCAAGGTGTGAAGCCTCAGAGGGAGACAGTTTAGAGAGTTACCGTGCCCATTCCCAAATCTACAAACTGTAAGATATGTGTTCCTTATCAGACTAGGGCTTGATGTGGGGAGTCCATTAACCTTTAGCCAAAGAAAAAGATTGATCATCCCAATGCATCCAATGTACAACAGTATAGGAAGGACCCAGTCACAATAACAACTACTCAGTTGTAGAAAAGACGAGGGAAGAACGCTTGTAAATAGTGGACACTGAATCCCAGTTTCTGAATGTGTATCTTACCCTCCTGGGCAGGGACTCCAATGACTCACTGCCCTGGCAAGTTCACTGCCTTGCCTTTGTTCAGTCAGGCCATCTGACCTTGGCTGTGTTCTCTGAGGTGATTGCCATCACCACCACTCCCCCACTACACACACAACTTCTTGTTCTGGTTTATGGAAGGGCCACTATTGCACAATGCCCTGTCTAAGACGTGGATACTTGAGAGGACATCTGTTCTGGGAGCTTTACCTTCCTTGGAACCATTCATTTGGTCTAGAGTCTGGGGATTATTTTAGGCATTAACCAGAAACTGGTCTTAATCAGTCTGCTCGCCTCAGCCAATCTCATGTGGTAAGACCAAGCTTTTTCAGTATACCAGTCCATAGGAAGCATAAAAAGTCTAGCGCTTTTTTACTTGAAGTTAAAGAAGAACTGAAGTCAGCCTGACTCAATCAATAGAGTGAGTTCTCTGATGTAGACAATGGAGAAGCTAGGGCTTCTGGTCCTATTTGGTGCGGGATATGCAGTAGGCTTCATCCATTCATCTACTTCCATTCATGGTAATTCTATTTTCAGGTTTCATACAATGACAACAGTCATCTTCAAGTACGTATATCAGTATCAGAATAATGCCACAGGGGTCTTGTTTCTCTGAATCAAATCAAGATAACTGCATTGAAAAGTGCACTCACCCCACATAACATAAAACATATGCAAACTCCCAAAGTCACCATGCTAACATAATTATCATGTGGGCAAAACCTGAAGATTGCTGGCATTTCTTCACCTTCTCTATTAGAGACTAAACCTATTGGCTCAGATTCTTGTGTGGGATACTGAGTCATAGATACAAAATTTATAGTTCAATCTGGATCTTATATCCCCGAAGAGAGTACAGTGCAGAAAACATATTGCCTAAATAATTTGAATTGATGCCTTTCCCCCTCTGAATATTGTTTGTCTCTGAGAATCTAGAAGAACAAAATAAAAACACATTAAAGTGACAAGAGTGAAATTATAATGGCAGTACAGTACAGTATAATGGGAATTTGACAAAGTCAACTTGATTCAGCCATAGTATGGATACATATGGTCAAGCATCCATCTGTAGTCACCTGAAGGTATTTTCAAGAGGAAATTGACATTTAAATCAGTAGATGTTTAAGAAAGCAATTATCATCCGCAATGTGGGCAGGGCTTTATCCAATTAGCCAAAAGTCTAAGTAGGAAAAGACTAAGATCTCTGAGAAAGAAAGAAATCTAACTTAAGACTGTCTTTGCATATTTTGGACCTGTGAGCCTCCACAATTACACAAGCTAATGCTGTAATATAGTGCCCCCTCCCTTCCTTACCTCCCTCCCTCCCTCCCCCCTCTCTCCAACACACACACAAACTCCCCCCTCTCCCAACACACACACACACACACACACACACACACACACACACACACACACTCATTCACTCTCAAGTTCCATTTTTTCTGGAGAATCCTAACACATACTCTATTGAATGGTACTATGATGCTATAAAGAGCCACCCCTGGTTTGATGTTTTAATTCCTGCCATGAAAAAGATGGCATAAATTCAGTGTTTTGAAAAATAATATACATTCATTGTCTTATGAGTAGAACATCAGTAGTCTATCTGGTCTAAAATCAAAATGTCCAAATGGCTGATTTCCTTCTGGCATCTTCAAGAGAGAATCTTCATGACTCCTAATGTTCTACCTTTACAGCCACCTGCAGTCTTTTAGTCCTGGCCATTATTTCCATCATAGGAGCCATTGCAAGAGGCAACATCACATCTTCCAAGTTCTCTTTGACTCAATTCCTTCTCTGCACTAAAGTCTCTAGAACATCTTCCTCAAACTCTTGAGTCATATTTGCAAAAGCTGCTTTGTCATGTCATGGGGTGTAGAAGCATACATAGGAGGAGGACATTATTTTGGTTGAGTAGATATTTTTAAAAACTAACATATTGTGATTATCATTTGTGATTCCACAACCTGGACATTCAGTTAAGTACCAACTTGAGAATCAGTCAAAAAGTAATAGAAAATTAATCAAAAATGTTCCAGGAGTGGCAGTTTGGAAATAAACACTGTAACAAGCTAGGTCTGGCTTGACTTTTGGTCTGTCTCTTCATATCTCCAATCTGCCGGCTTCTACCATCTCAACCTCTATCACACCTCTCAACAAAATGTTGGTTTAGGCAGTGCTGGGGAATGAACTACTTAAGGAAAGCACTGTACCAACTTAACTATATTTCTAGACCCTATCCTCCTCTCTATCTTCCTCTACCTCCTTCCCACTCTCCTTTTTCTCTCTCTGTTTATTCCTTTCTTTCTTCCCTTTCTTTCTTGCCAAGTTTTCATATATACTTGAACTTAATTTCTTCCTTAATCTGTCTATGTGCTGACATCATATTGCCAGAGTAAAAGTTTCACAGGAGATTATCATTCACAGGAGATTATTATTCTGGGAGGGCTTTAAAAAGTCTCTTCTAGAAATTTCCAGCTTATCCTGAATTTTGATCCCTTCCTCCATGGAGTTTTCAAAAACAACTTCCTTGTTCTAATATAACAAAAATACCCTTCTGTACAGTAAATTTATAGGCCAAATGGAATAAATATACATTTTATGGCATTCTATCATGCAAAGAATCTTCTATCTATTTAAATTTTTGTTGTTGAAAATTTTATCCAGATTTTAAAATTATATATACTTTGCCGACATCTTACACTTTATTAATGGAAGAAATGGGACAGAATTTATAAGAAAGATTTTCTCTCAGCACTTTTAAGTTGTTTTCTAGCATATGTGTCTATGTAGTTATTGATTTTATTACTAATCCATAAGTATTACTATGTTGTTATTATTCATTTTGAGAGAAGTCTCACTAAATTGCTAAGCTGGCCTTGAACTTGTAATCCTCTTGCCTCAGCCTCTGGAATTGCTGGAGTCCCAAGGCCTGGATCTAATCTGGGTGACAGGAATAAAATGATCTTATCATCATTTTTATAACCAGTGATATCCATCCTAATTTTGTTGGCTTTAATCTACATCTTTGGTGACTGCTTAATCATCTACTTCATTTCATGTCTCCTTTCCTGGAGTTTCTCAGACTCTAGATGGTCCCAACCACATATACTTGAGATCCACTTTTCTCCAGACTTCTACGACAGGGCATTAGACAGACCTCCAAGGTAGAATGGTGCTGAGGGGGTTGAGAGGGGACTAACTGCTTCCAATCTTATATGCCCCTCTTTAGCCTAAAGTAATATGAGCAGTCATCACATTAACTGACACTAAGGGCAATTAGTGCCATCTGATATAAATGAGGATTCATACAGGAAGTAGAGGAGACTGAGGCAGGTAAGGAAAAGCCCTGGAGTTAGTTCCAAAACATCTGGACAAATAGACCTCTGACACAGAGTCCCAAAATATCCCTACATCATAGTCCCCAGGCCTTGAACTTGATGATCATTTGATGAACTTACTAGCCAACTATGTCAGGGAGTCAGGTACAAGGAAGAAGTGAGTCAGCAGTCTTTAATCCACTATTATTCCTTAACAACTTTCAAATCACATTGGATCCCCTTCTGATCTTCCAGTATTTCTCGTTCCTTTGTGCCCTCTACTCTGGCTGCTTGGGACCTCTTTATCTCAAGATTGCAAGCTTAATTCTTCATAGCCCAGAACCGAGTTTAAGAAATGCAGTACCATTACCTGTATAAACTGTTAGTTGAACCTCATAAAATTTATGTTATAATTTTATCATTATGCTATTTAAGATTTTTTTCTAAATGAAAAAGAAAGTCATAAGTAAAATTCTCTTATGATTCAGTTAGGTCTTTTTTATGAAAAAAAGTCTTTTAAGAATTTGATGTTTTGAAGAGTATTTTTACTGAACATCACATTCGATTTTTACAATCATTTACCCCTTTAACACTTAAAATGTCATTACACTGTCTTCTGATTTGCAATGATTTGGATGAGAAATCTTATTTTTGGGTTTTCCTGTTGGTAACTTGTTTCTGTCTCTATGGACACTTTCAAGATTTTTATCTGTATTATTGACAGTGTCACTTTTTCTTAGTACACTAACCTTGGATCTGGTTGTTAATATTTTAGTAAATGGAGAGAGTGCTTGCCCAGTATTTCATCATATGTAATACTACATTTCCATTTTTCATGGGACCCAGTTACCCATTTCCTAGAGCTTCATATTTCCCTCTAAGTCAGGCCAGCTTTACTCTGTTCCAGTCTCTTCTTTTCCCCTTTCTCTCCAATGCTTAGGTCACTTTCTATTGGTGTATCACAAAGTTACCAAAACTTCCTCCTTTTAATGTTTTCCATTTTTAAGCCTACTTAGCAATATTTTCACTTCAGATATTCTATGTTCCAGATTTTACAAATGTAAAATGCACATTCTACACTTTTAAATGTGTGATTCCATTTAGGTCCTGGTTTCCTCTAAATCTTTAATTCTATGTAGAAGGCCTATTTTAATCAATAATAGGCAATTCCTTCCCTTGCAGACTAGCTTGATGTTTGCAAGCTTTTAAAAAGACTTTATTATTTGAGGCCATAGAGATGGCTCGGTGACTAAGAGAGCTTGCTGTTCTTGCAGAGGACTGTAGTTCAGTTTCCAGTGTTCACACTGCCTGCAACTCCCTCTCTAGGAAATCAAATGCCCTTTTCTGACCCTTGTGGTCATACACATGCACATGCCTCCCATACACACTTAAGATAAAAGAAGTATTTTAAAATTATGTTTTATTATGTTTTCTTTTCCTAGGTATCTGATTTCATTCTTCTTTGGTACCTGTACTGGGTATCCCAGACATTTAGTGAACTCCATTGGGGGTGATTCAAAACTCAGCATCTTCCAGTCCTTGAATATTCTTCACAGTCCTTTCAAAGGAATATTGATTATAAAAAGTTTTCATGAGTCATCAGTGAAGCAGTCCACCCAGTCCTCAAAGGAAATGAACATCCTTGACTTTAATATCTAATAAGCAAGTAACCAGAAAATACTTAATCACTTCACAAATGACAAAGCTTTTGTCTCCCAAGGGAGATTACATGCCAGGCTTACATGAAAGACTTCTGTAGCATCAACAGAGTTCTCTGTGTTTTCTACATTATCCGTGCTTTATTTCTGAGCATACATTGAGAGTCAAGTGTCTCTCAAATATTTGTAGAGTCTAAATAACTCTACAAATAGTTTCGCATAGCAACATGTTCCCATACAGCTGGGTCTTTTCTAGAAGAAACTCTTTCATAAAAGAACAAGACAGAAAGATGCCTACTTAGCTTACCTTCTTACCATTATGTATGCTCCAAGATGGCAGAAATCTCAGGAGAAAATTCCCTCTGCAGCCCCCATAGATCTTAGCTTGAGTCTCAGATGCCTTATTCCATCTGAAGACCATTCAACTGTTGAAAATGGCCTATACAGTAGCATCTTTCAGAATCTCCATGGGTATCATCAAAACAGTCTTTTTATAGCTTTAGAATCAAACTGCAAGTCCATTAAATAATGGCTTTGTTTATTGGGATAGGGTATAGATTAAAGCAAAAGCATAATTCTTCTGAAGTGTACAGTACAACTTCCTCAGAGATAGCCTGGTGACAGAGGCTAAACAAAAAATTTAGAACTTCTAATGCTCAGTTGAAACACCTGAAGATTAAGACTATTTTACAATTCTAACCTTGTTTACTGACTAACTTTCCTTTATTTATAGTCAAGCTTTGAGTATTTTATTTATTTTAAAGTTAAGTTTAATACTACTTCATCAATATCTTATGCTGAAGTTAATAAAAGTCATGAAAATCGCACTCACCTGTACCTTTTGGTTTTTCTGAAAGAACATGCTTGAGTGTGGTAGGGATCGTAGCCTAAGCCTGACAGTTTGTTTTAATTATAATGTGGTTTTTTCTCAATCTGTGACTTAGTTCATTCCATCTCCAGCTCTAATCAACATAACCATATTAACAGAACATAGTGAAACATAATTCTCACTCATTAAAAAATGCAGATGCTAAATGTCATGCATTTACATTCTGAGACAGTGATTTCCTCCTATCTACTTGATCTTATCTAACTTTACAAAAGTGATTTCCCAAGGACTGCAGTGTCAGCAAACCAATGAAGTAACTTCCAGTGACCATTTTCTTCAGCCTCATATAGAGTCTTATTTGCATGCAATGCCTCGGATGACTTGCAACTGAGAACTAGCTGTCCTGCTTCTGTTACCTATGACAAAATGCTTGAGGGCTATTATTTGTTATCACCTCAAGGGCTCTTTATGTTTCCAATGAAACTAGTCTCACACATCTTCTTTCCATGTGAGGTGACTCCCTGCTTTGGTCTGTGTGCCTGAGTCAGGAATTTATTTGTACTTTCAAAGGTAATGCTGTCCAAGGGCTGCTGATGAAAGAAATCGACCAAAGAATCTTATGTTCAAAGCATCCGAATGTTCACAACCTGCTACTTTTCTCTGCCCTTTCAAACAAAAAGACAATTCACTGACCAAAACAGGCCTAGGAGTTAGTACAAGTCAGTACTTGTATGACTAGTGTGGATCGTTTTAATGAGAATGGGCACCATAGGCTCAAAACTCGAATCCTTCCTGTAGAGGTTGGATAAAGATTACCATTCAGGGGTAGGGATGTTGTAGGTTATTTTATTTGGGAGTAATCACTTACTTGAGAAACTGATAACCCACGGTCAGTGCTCAGAGCATCCAGTCTCTGCTGGTCTCCGAGACCCAACCGGAACCCGGAGAGACCCTCGCTTCCCTCTCCGGAGGCCTATATCCCACAAGCCCTGTACACACCTGTGGCCACGCCCAAATGGGCGTGGTCAGCGTCACAGGTACCTAGTAATAAAACTTTTGCTTATATATTCAAAACCTCATCCAATTAAGCTCTCTCATTCACCAACCCTTTCTAATATCAAATAATATGTCCTATCTTAAAAGAATTCTACTACTCTGGTATTTCCTGAGACTTGGATATTCTATTCCTTCTGACAAACTTATTCATCTCATGCCCAATGCTACTTTTCCATGACTCCCCTCTTCTCGGATCTCCTGATTAAACTCAACTCTTTACCATTTCTCCTCATATAGTGTGCTATGTGCACGAATTATTTGATAATTGCGTTTTCTTAGTCACCAGTAGGTTGCTAAGTTGAAGTCATATTCAATTTATAAGTTTGGCTGCCGAATGCCTACTTCTGAAATTTGAAGACTGTAGTAGTTGAGATAATGACTACCACACTGGAAAGAATATGTCCATGTCCAAATTTCTGGGGTATGTGGATATTCACTTACTTAGAGAAAAAAATGTAGCTGAGCCTGGTGTCACGGTCCTGTAATCCTAGCTACTGAGAGGACAAACACAGTAAGATGCAACATTCAAGGCCAGCTTGGGCAACAGAGGATCCAAGCCAAACAGTCAAAAAATGGCCAGGGATGATCCTATGTGATCTAGCAGGTCCTAAATTCAAGGGACCTTAGAAGACAGGTAGGAGGACATTTGACAGAAAGGGAAGAGAAGGGTCCAATGTGACTATGAGGAAATGAATATACCAATATGGGGCACAAGTCAAAGGGTATCAGAGGCTAGAGCCTGGAAGAGGCAAGGGGTGCACACTCTACTTGAGCCCCCAGAGAAGAGAACCCTGGTCATACCCTGATGTAGGACCTCTGCCACCAGAACCATATAATAGATTCCTGTTGTTTATAAGTCATCTAATTTGTGTTAATTTCTTACAGGGGTCAAGGGGATAGTAACATAGATACCAAGAGAAGGTCATTCTTGTTGTTATTTATCATCCGTAGAAAGAAAATTCTCAACTTATAATGTTCATGTCATATAGACTTACAAAATCGCCAAGCCATGAAATAAAAAGGAAAGCTATAAAATGTATACGTTATGTTTCAGGTTCCTTTTCAAAACGACTTCTAAAAACTGAAGAAAGTTCCTTGGTGCCATTCGTCCATTCATTTAAGCATATTTATGGCTTGATCCTCCTGTGTGTGCTAAGAACTCTGCTTAGGCATTTTAAAGTATTTATTGTCCACCTGGATGCCATCAGTAACCATAAGGAGAAATAATTATTACAGCTTAGATATACTGATAGAGACTTCCTGGTTTTGTTCATTTGTTCAAAAGGACAAGGAAGTGACAGAGGCAGGTTTGGAAGAGAGACCTTGATAAAGCCAGCCTGTTTTTTTTTTTTTTTTTTTTTTTTTTTTTTTTTTTTTTTTTTTTCTGATGTTACCCTGCACTTATGGCAACACACCCAGCCAATTTAGATATTTTTCATTAGAAAAAGGGTTATATGAACTGTATCTTCTTTTTTTCCAGACGCCAGAAGTTAGATGATAATTAAGTAAATATTCTTGGGCAACTTTATATTAGATGGGATGCTTTTGGTTTCCCTGATTATATACAAAGTATGTTTAGTCCCATTTTTATAGTAAATATTTGTTCAAAATTTTATCCTATGAATTTGAAATAATGAAATAGCTCACCCTGGTTGTTTTCTGTTACTGCCAATTTAAAGTTCAAGAATGTATTTGAACCAAAGGAATGATAGGATTTAACATAGGTTAAGATGGTAGAGTATTTTGCTTTGACTTTGAAATACAATTTTACTCTGTAGGAGAATAGTTCTACCATTCATTGCCTTCATCTTCTCTTTAATTTTTCCCCATTCTCCTCCCTGGATCTTCAAGACTAAAAAGCACAGTTTTCTGTTGGATTTTTTTAAGTGGATCAGGTTTACAGATACTTGGTACCAGGAATATCAATGTGATTTTCTTCTCTGCCAAATAAAGGAGGTCAACCTCATATATTTAAGGTTTATAGCAGGCTAGACCCCAAAGCATGAATAGATTTAGGGAGAGGTGAGGTGGAGAAGGCAGAAGGCCTTGGACTTCTGAGAAGCTGTATTCCAAAATCCTACAGTGTGTACAAATACACATTGCCATTAACCACAAGTAATTACATTATTCTAGACTGAGCTGCATTTGAGACATGGCTATTTGTTAATGTCCCTATTATAATAATGTCAGTATTTCATAAACAAAACCATGTTTATACTCAATCAAATGCTAAATCCACACTACAAAAACAGAGCTGAACTTTTTTACATAACTACTACTTTTGCTTTATCTTTTCAGGAAAGAGCAGTGTGTGTGTGTGTGTGTGTGTGTGTGTGTGTGTGTGTGTGTAAGAATATTTGTATGGTACCAGCCTGTTACTTATCAGAATGTAGTTCTAAATGTCTGCCAATGTGTTACCAGGAAAGAATGCTGAGAGGGGGAGGAGATGGCTCAGTGGATAAGAGCATTTTCTGGGAAAGCGGGGGCACCTGAGTTCAAGACAGATTGGTGGAATAGAAGCCATGGCAGAAAAGAGTTGGTTGAGAAGGGAGAAGCCAACAGTGATGAGACGAAAAGGGGGGAGGGCTGAAAAGCAGGAAATCAAGATGGATTAACATAGTTATTCCTTGACACACCTCTTCTGACTCAAGCACACACATAGATGAAAATAAAAGCTACACAGCCAGCTTCCCAATCAACATGGATAAATATTTTCATCTACATGCAAGTGAAAACAGTACGGTGATGACTGGAGCTAAAGCCATGTGCAGGTGGAATTCTAAAGTGACTCTGTGAGGGCTGGGGCATTAGAAGGCAGGTCAGACTCATCTAATTCAGGACCACGGGGGAGGCTTGACAAATACTGCTTTCGCTGTCATTGCCTGGGACCTTGACTCGTTTCAAGCATTGAGCCTACCGCATGTAGGTCACAGTCATGTGACTAAGACCTCTGTCAGTATCTTATTGTGGGATGGAGAAACAAAAGGGTAACTTTGTCGGACCTGCATCTGGACCAATGTTCAGGTGGAGAGTAGGCATCCACATGGTGGAGGGGTTTGGAGTTCAGTCTTCAACTTTCTTTGCAGCTACTTGTACTACTCTTTTGTGAAATAACCTACGACCAGCATGCAAGTCTACTCCTCATGTCTTGATGACCCCTACATTTACATTTCTAGCTTTAGACTTCTCCTTTGAAAGCATTTAGTTGCTGGCTTGGAATACCCACTTGAAAGTCCCTAATATGATCAACCCCTTTCATGCTAATCCTCCATGCTCACTTTCTGGTTACCTCGACATGATACCTCTCAGATCCACAGTGCATTAGCCCACACTTTCACTCCGCAGTGGGCCCTGTGATCGGACTGCAGGCTTCCTGCAGTCTCTTCTCAACATCATGTTCTCAATGTCCTCAGGAGACCTGGCCACTCAGCTCCTATTACTTCCTGGCTTGAAGGAGCTGAGAAACCTCCCATCTATCTGGAACAAAAGCCGCAGTCTTTAGAGTGTTCCGTAAAATTTGATGTCTATTTGAGCTGTCTGAGACTGCTTTCCCCTGGCTCTACCTCCTGACCTTTCTGACTCTGGTGTCACATGACTGTGAACACGCATGTTTCTCTTTCATGTGCTTTTACATCTGTCCAGAAATGTTCTTTTCCTAATGACCCACATTGCTGCTCCTCAAACTCAATATATATATATATATATATATATATGTGTATGTATGTGTATGTATATGTATATGTATATGTATATGTATATATGTATATTTCTATATATACATATATGTACACATATACCACATATATACATATGTATAGTGAATTTACATATATAATGAGTTTGTATATATATTGTAAGTTTATATATACACACACACATACATATATATATATATATATATATAATGTATATGTGTACCTTTTTTGAACCCTTTCTGGTCATTATGTTAACAATTGCAAATCTGACCATAAACAAGCCCCACCCCTTGTGTTATTTTCCTCCAAAACACTTTATGTCACTTCACTTAATAGCTAATATACACATACATTCATTTATATGTTGTCTGCTTCTCCATTGTTGAAAATTAAGCCTATGACATCAGGGAAATAAGAGAATGTCTTTAAATTATGCATTCACCACTATGGTCCCAGTGCCTAGGAGTTTGCCAGCTGCTGCTAGGTTCTCTGACAATCTCTATGGTGTGAACAGACAATACTGGGATCAGTGGAGGGAAAATAGAAACTCCAATCAAAAATGTGTCGGTGAATCAAAATTTCAATGCACTTGAATATGCTTTCTGCTAGGACACCCAAATAGAAAACACTGTTGGAAAAAGGAAAATTCATGATGATGCATAGTCTATGATACCATGTAGATGAAGCTTGAAAACAGATAGAATGATGCTACGAATTATTTGGAGACTACTCCTCTGAACCAACACTAGTGAGTATACTAATAAACACTGAGTAGGAATAAGAAAAGGGATAGAGTTTTGTAGAGGGGAAAAGTGAGCAGGGACTGTTTCTGAACATGCATGCAGGACTTCTTTTCGCTCAGAAGGCACTGATAAAGAGTGTGAATAAAACAAG
The DNA here is from genome assembly GCF_003668045.3 of Cricetulus griseus. Lineage (NCBI taxonomy): Eukaryota > Metazoa > Chordata > Mammalia > Rodentia > Cricetidae > Cricetulus > Cricetulus griseus. Next base: position 18,550,403 of record NC_048597.1, read on the forward strand.
TAGGTGCAATTCCAGCAGCTCTTCCTTTGAGAAGAGATGGGAAAGGTGTGCAGAGAGATGCCAAGGTTCTCAGGTCGTGTCAGGTTGGGAGATGGAACAAACACAATCTGAACTCAGTAAAGAGGGGGTAAAGACTAACTCGTGGGAGGTTTTCATTTTCTGAATGCCATCATCCCAAATGATTTCACAAAGTTCTGGGGATTCTTGCCACCATTTCCTAGAACCTGGCCTTTGCACTTCCCAGCCACACAACTGGCCATTTCTCCCAGGCTTACCAATACCTCCCTGGGTATGAGTTGGAAGGAATTTTGGAGAAGTTAAAGGTGATCCTAGAGGGGACATCATCATTCGTAACTTGAGGACAAATGCTGCTTCGGACTCCCAAACCTCTATTCCAACATAGTAAGGATGAAGTTACTAAAGCCTTCATTACTCTTTGTAGCCTAGAAGGGAACTGTATTCTACTCCAGTGACAATTTCAGACTTGTCACACATTCAGTTCTTTGCATACCCATGGTTCCTCAGCTTGTTTGGCTGCCTAATGAGGAAATGATTTAACCTCACCTTTTGGTGGCCTCTAAACCCCAAGGTGATGGAACAGTTATGGGAAGGGCCTACTGTTTGTTAAGCCTCACTAGTAGTAAACACTTGGACAAAGTGGAAGCCTTTAAAGAAAACAAAATCATCCACTAAAATATACTTTGTTATGACTAGTGGTCTTGCTGTGTAAGCAAGAACCATGCCGAGCAGGAAGTCACAGGGCAGGGACCCCTTAAAGCTCACTGTGTCACCAGTCAGTAGAACAGCTGTCACTTCCCAGCACCACCAAGAGGTTTGCCTGTGGTGAGAGGCACAATGTCTTCAAGTGACCTGCCATAGCTGCATGCAGAATTGAGCAAAATGTTCTATTACACATTCAGGCCTGTTCCTTTTTTTTCATTTAGAACTTTCTTCTTTACATCTTCCAATGAAATTCTCCCCAGTCTCCTAAAACCAATATAAATATTTAATGCCTTTCATGATTTTCCCAAACAAGAGTTAATTGCCTTTTGCTTGGTTTTGTTCAAATGTGCTTTGCTCTTCTCTGTTAATATTTTTTAAATACAGAATTTGTCTTTTGTATAGTGTCCATCCCTTCATATTTAAAACAAAACTCCACTATATTTTCTCTTTAAAAAAACGGTTTAAGTAAAGACTTAGTAACCATCAGATTGAGACAATGTGCATTGTTGAAAGATTATTTGGTGATTGTTTCCATTTGCATGTGGTTCTCATCTGCCCTTAGCAAATACCTCCTTGAAGTTAGCTGCGAACACATGACTTACTGAACAGAGAAGAATGACCAGACATGAAGTTTGTGTGTCACTTCTGACATGATGTGTCTATCAGCTGATGTGCAGGAGCTCACATCATCCTTGCTGTGGAAGTCTGTGGGGACTCGGGACTTCCAGGGAAATGCAGTTTTGAAGGCTGAGCCATCACCACACCTAGGACTTTTTCCTTAGAGATTTGTTCCCACCCAAGAAGGATTTTGTAAGGAGGAGAAATGAACTTATATTTCTACTAAAGTGAGGCAGTGTTAGTTACCACACATAACCTACTCTCTCCTGAGGAAAGAGAGACCTGAAGTCAAAATGTTGGATTTGCCTCCTCGTAGTAGCATCATTGTTGAGAAGTTCAGAAAGATCTTACACCTCAGTTACCTTACATGACAAGAGGCACCACTACTACCTGCTTCACAGAGTCTACAGATTAGATTAGGTTTGGTGTTTTTTTTTTTAACTTTTATTGATTTTTTGTGGATTTCACATCATGCATCCCAATCCCACTCATCTCCCTATCTCCTCACTTCCACCCTCTACCCTTGCAACCTTCCATCCAAACCAAAATTTAAAAGTAAAACAAAACAAAACAAAACAAACAAACAAACAAAAACACAAAACAAAACAAAAGCTAAACTTAATAATCTCAGCATGGATTCTGTAGTGTGGCCCAGTGAGTCACACAATATACCCTTTAGTCCATGTATCTTTACTCGCAAGTGTTCAATGCAAAGAGTCATTGGTCTGCTTTGAGGTCTCTGGCTACATCCCCGATACTGGGCCTCACTGGGACTCCTTTTGGATATCCTATTGTTGCCCTGTGTCATGAGATCCTATAGCTTTGGATCTGCAGGACTCATCCCTTCACACGCTCTGGCAGTACATACATGGGGTAGATGTTGGGGTGGGGTACCTCTAGTCCTGGTTCTGGGCCTGGATGCAACTAGGTTGGTCAGCCCACCAGCTGTCCATCATCCTCACCCCCTGGGTGAGCTCTCCTGCACTGCCCTGGCTAGCTCACTCAGTGTAGCAGGCTGCAAGGAAGGAGCAGGGCCGGCTCTCCTGCTCTCACACCCTTGGTTTGGCACACCAGCATTCAGGTTGGGTTTGCCTTGCTTGTTTGCTTGTTTGTTTTGTGTCAAATTTACACAAGCTGGAGACATCTGGGAAGACAGAAGTCCCCCTGAGAAAATATGCCCGTCATCCTGGACTTTAGACATGTTTGTAAAATTAATGATTTTGACAGGAAATCCCAACCTGCTCTGAGTGGTGCTATCCTTAGTCAGTTGGCCCCGGATTATATAAAAAGCAAGCTGAGTGAGCCATGCGGAGCAAGCCAATAAACAGTCTCTGCTACAGTTCCTTCTTCCAGCTTCCTGCCTTGAGTTCCTGTCCTGACTTCCCTTCATGATAAACTCTATAACCTAAAGTAAACCCTTCTCTAAGTTGCTTTTGGCTGCAGTGTTTATCACAGCAGTAGACAGCAAATTAGGATGCAGTGTTACCACAGGTTAACAAAGAAGTATTTATGAAACTAATAGAATTATTTGTAAAATAATAAGAATTCAATAATTGTTTGAATTTATCTGGTATGTCACTTATATGCATTTCTATGTCATAGAACACAATGGCAAGTAGCAAGGCTTTGATGAATAGGGTTAAAACAGAATACCTATGGACTATACAATGAGACTTTAAGACAGGTAGTCAATAGATCATTGCTAAAAAGTAACAGAAGAAAGAAAATAATGTCCCAGTACAAAGTTGACCCTGACATTTACAGAATTCAAGGATAATGTGCTCTTAAATTATGAGCTGTACTTGAAGGCTATCTCCCCTCTGTTCTGCCCAGGTCTTAAAATATGCCATATGCCAGCCTTCTTTGTTCTCATTTCATTGTCTTGTTTATAAGCAATTGTTCTGTAATTAACCTCAGTAAGCTACTACTCTTCTTTGTTGGGTGTCATTGTGCCTCCCCCTTGTTGTAAATATATCGGTTTTTCTCTTCTTTTAAATGTATCATTTAACCAGCCCAGGGTCTTGGCTTAATTTTGCTTCTAGAATTTTCATTTCTTAGGCTTGTTATACACTGGCAACTTGCCACAGTCATCAATATTAGCTATTTCTATTTTGTAGAAAATTATTCTATTAATAAAATTCACATGCTTTTCTCTCTTGATTGCTGCTGCTCTCTGCCCAAGAAAATTATCAAATGCCATTAGGAAAGCAGCGTCTTATTTTGAGCTGTCAATAGATAAAATATAGCTCTAAAGATTTTTAAAATGTGTTGGGAAACTCTAGTGTGCCAGGGAAAGACGGTGGATTCTGCACTGAATGAAGAGCTGACTCCAGCTTGGTAACTGTTTACTTTGGGAAATCCCGCTTTGCTTACCCTCTCTAACACTTACCTTTTACATTCAGATAATAATGTTTGTATCCTAGAATTATAAAGCAGAATTAAATATCTTTGATAAACCTATAACACAGGACCCAGTATGAAGTGAGGACTGGAAGAAAATATGAGCTCTTGGCATCATGCAAGAGACAGTAGACGATGAGTTGACACCCGTGAAATTGAGAAGGAGCTCTGTAGAAGGGAGTCTAAGACCGCACATTTATCCAGAGAAAGACTTGTTTATGATAAGCATTTTCCATGCATCAAGCAGGCAGTGGAGGAAAAAGCTAGAGAATATAGAACCAGGGAACACCAGGTCTCAGAGAACCTTTAGAGTAACCAACATTGAAAGGCAGGATCGAGATATGGATCCAACTCAGCTTGCTGGGTGGTGCTGCCTTATCTCAAGAAGATTCTTCATGTATGAATAATGACAGGATCAGGTGATTGCAGATGATAGTTGCATCTATGTGAGAAAATTTTGAAATAGCAAAAAAGGTAGTTTTCAAGAAATGTATCGCTCTTTCTGCAGAGTGACATGGTGGCACTATGCTTTGGTCTGTTTCATGTGGCTGTTATCTATGCAGGGTAGTGTCAGATGCAGAAAATGGGAAATGTACTTCTTTAAGAGTTTGTGGCAGTCATAATTGTAGGCTGGGGGACTTGTAGTCACGGCACACGTGAAGGCAGTATGAGCAGCAAACCTGCAACGCTTCCCAAGAAGCAGGCCAGCCATGTAGACTCCAAATAGGAAACCAAGAAGATACAACAGCCAGGGATGACCAAATGAGTGTTTTGTCCCCCCACTCAGGACCTCTTCCCACCTCATCCCCAAACCCTACAAACTTCCTGGTGTGGAGCATTTATTGAAACCTGTATGATGAATGAGAAGGAGACAATTATTTTCTTACCAGCCATCATCTAGAGAACTTTTAAATGGGCCAGTTCATTGGTTTAACTGGCTACCCCTTTGATGAGGGTGGCTGGGAAAACAAAGGAGACAGCCTTTGTATGGCCCAGTTTAGGACAAGAGACAAAGTGAACATTGCTGTTAGTCTGTGTGGCCTAACACGAGTATGGGCTCAAAAAGATATACATAGTATGTGTCTTCTTTAACTTGTCTGCCTTTAGACCTAAGGGTTAGACTTTCAATGGTTGGTAGATAAGCTTACTCTTCTGGGAACGTAGATGTGGCTTCTGTAGTAAGACAGTGTTCCTTCCATGAGGCCAGTGTTCCTCTAGTCTGGATATTCCTGCATGGTTGGCTGTTGTGCACCCAACCCACTCTTTCCCTTTCATAAACAGTGGTGTATGGACTGATTTTACCTTTGTTAGCGACAGGCTCACATTCAAAGAACCAGCCTGAAGAGCAAACTGTGAAAGCCAAGTATTGGGAGGGGATCGAACTAAATTCAGAATGTGGTGAATGGGAAGAAGTTCAGACTTTGTTGCCTAATTTTTAAGGAAAGAGTTATGTCATAAAACAATATGAAAGATAGATAATACATTCAACAGCTTCAGCTGAAAATAAATAAATAAATAAATAAATAAATAAATAAATAAATAAATAAAGATCTCAATGCAAATGCGTAAGAGAATTACAGGGGCTAGTGCTCCTAAAGATGCTAGCCCCAAGATCCCATTCCCAGAAGTTTTAATTTGGTGGTGGGAGGGTGGGCTGTTCCCTGACACTAGTGTCTTTTAAAGTCAGTGTCTTTGACTATCATGTGCAAACAGGATTGAGATATAACTCTTTTGTAACCTGTCTTGGCTGATTGCTGGGGTCATGTGAGGAGCTGATAAAAACACCAATGTCTGCATATGTATTCCCAGCCACCCTCATCAAAGGGGTAGCCAGTTAAACCAATGAACTGGCCCATTTAAAAGTTCTCTAGATGATGGCTGGTAAGAGCCATTTTGAGAAGCAATGAGCTGAGTACAGATGGCCAAACACAAAATGCCCAGTGAATAGTTAATGTAGAAGTGGCTGCACCCCAGCCCCAAGGACAATTCCAGATGTCTGAGTAGGACCCTGGAGTCTACCAAGTTCTTAAGTTAGGCTACTGCTGGTCCCCAGCAACCGAGCTTGAGAACCACCAAAGTAAACTTAAATAATAAATATTCCTAAAGGGTTTCTCTACTTCACACATAGCCCCATGCACCCTAGTCTCAGCCTCATACGATTTATCTTATTCCTTTGGAATGCTATAACATGCACATCTTTGTTATTTAGAGAAGAGACGACTAGTAAGTCCCCACTGAAGCTGCTCATCAGAAATTAACTCCTTCACTTTCCACCACTGCTCCAATGATTTATTTTTGTAATTTCAATTCCTAAGAAATGTAAGAAAAATAGATGCTAAGGATTCTTAATTTGATCCTATGCAAACAGGAGTTAAGGTCCACTGAACTACAGTGAGTGATTATTAAAAATCACATAAATACAAAGGAATAGGAGGAACTTATAAAATGCCATTGTATAAATCATAATAAAACGAAAGTTAAGGTCATGTTGACCCACAGTGTTAAAGGAACACTGTCTACTAAGCACAAAAGGAAACAAATTGTCCCATTTTATTTGACCAGTGATTGCAAATGAAAGAAGATATTTTGAGGAATAGGATTAACGAAATATTAAAATAAATAGGGAGGAAGGCTAATAATTAAAGATGTACTGTAACTCAAACTGGGGCCGAACAATGACTCTTCTCTCTTGACTCAGCTTCTTCCTAATTACAGAGGTAACAGGGCCTCCAGAATGCTTCCTCTCTTCTTTGCCACCTCAAAAAGGAACACAGCCAGTTTAAAAAGCCCAGCCCTCCAAAAGTGACTCATTTTCCCCGCTCAGTTTCTGCCTCAGCCTGGCTTCTCTAGAGAATGTGAAAAGATGGCTTGTTGGCAGGTGCACTGCCTTCTGTATGTCAGGTCTTGACCACACCGCATCCATTGTCTTACACCGTGTCAGGCGCTCTCAGTCATGCTCGGTAAGGGAAGCGAGTCCAAGACGACCCAGGAACCATGCTGTCAAGGATGGGGCACATAGGGACCTTAACAAGAAAGCAGTTAGGATTGCTAGATGACTCTCAATTCACTTGATCGTGTCTTTGTCCAAAAGCACTACTTTCTGTCATTGTGCTTGACTAGTTATAGACACTCTCATTGAGATTTTGGGATGTGATAGGGTAAACTCCCAAAAGTTAAGAGAATGAAACACCAAAGATTTTAAATGTTAGTAAAAGTTTTGCATGTTTCATCAAATAGATGCAATGATAATAGGGGAACCCCGCAATTGCACCAAACACTTATATTTTGAATCTATTGCATTATTGTTAAAATATTTTTGTGATACAGGTAGAGTGCAGCATTATTCTCACTTGACAGATGCACAAATTGCATTAAATAGAAACCAAGTATCAACTATATTCGTTTTTTGTTGATGATGGAACTGTGATGGGAAGGAACATATTTTCACTCCTGACTTTATTCTCTGGAGATAGTATCAGAAATACTATTCAATATTTCAAAATTATTATTTCAAAAACCTGACATGGAGGTAATGTATATAAAACATTTGCTAAATGCGAACATGTAACCACCTTGGAAGAGAGTCTGGCAGTATTGATGCTCAAGTGCTCAAACCAGCCCAACATATGACCCTGGAATCCCAATCTTAGTTAAGTAAAATATATGTACCCATGAAGATATACACAGACATTCACAACACACACAAGGTAAAAACAACTCTAATGTCCATCAGCGATGAACGCGTAAATACACCTGAGTTACTGTGATGATGGATTTACTGGAGGATCAAAGTTTAGGAAAGATGATTTTGGACAATTGGGTAACTGAGATTTCAGCATTTTACTGGTATAAAACTTGATATGAGCTGTGTGGTGGTGGCAGAAGACAGAGAAAGTCTCTCTTGAGAAACCAACCAACCAACCAACCTAACTAACTAACTAACTAACTAACTAACTAACTAACTAACTAACTAACAAAAAAGACTTTATATAGAAGGACACAGTCACTTAATACAAAGGACATCAAAATTTGTTCAGTGGTCATTCTACTGTATTTTCTTTCTTGTCTTCTGGATTTTTGGGTGACATACAGTAGCTGTGTACACTTCTGAGACACTGTAAGAATATGGTTCATGGATTTAATGTATAATGATCAAGTGTTAGTAAATATAATTGTTAACACTTCTCATTCCTTTGTGTTTTTTTATAATTTCTCTTTTCTAGCCATTTATAAAATACTTCATACGTTCTTTCGAACTGTATGTATCCTACATGACAATTTATTCTGCTCCTCTAACTTGGTTTGGTAGCTGTTATATAACCTCCCCCTTCCATCACCTCAATACCCTTCCTAAGTTCTAGAGAACACTATGCTGCATTCTACTTCAGTGAAAGCAACTTTTGTGCCTTCCACACATGAATGACAACAAGTGTATTTGTCTTTCTGAATTGGCATGTCAACCTTGCACTTCTCTGTGTCTTTACACATATATAGTATATGTGTTGTCAAAACAAGCCCTTACCTTGACTCCTGTGTGGGCTTGTACCACACTTCCACATGGCCTTGACTTCAACTCTAAGCCATTTGCTTGCTGGCTTATTGAAACTGGAATTCCTTCACAAGATAAACACAGGGACTCAGAACTTTAATCTCAATGCTTGAGAGGCTGAGGCAGACAGACTGCCAGGAGTACAAGGCCAACTTGAGCTATAGAGTTCAAGGCCAGTTTGATCAACTTAACAAGATACTGTCTCAAACTGAAAATATAGTAAAATAAAGTCAGGGAATGTAAGTGAACTGCAGCATACTTACATATCATCTATAAGACCTTGGGATCAATCTCCAGTAACACACACACACACACACACACACAGAGAGAGAGAGAGAGAGAGAGACAGAGAGAGAGAGACAGAGACAGAGAGACAGAGAGAGAGACAGAGAGAACCAATTATTCGTACATAGTTGACTACATTTTATGAGAAATCATTCCCCTAGTAACCATTCACACATGTAGATACAATCACTCTCTAATTTTAAACCATACCTGTTCTCTTTTTAGGTACAAAGTCAAGCTAAAATGGAGTGCAATGCAAGTAGACAAATTTAGATAGGAATATTAAACTATAGAGGCTTATTTTTATCACACAGAAAAATCTGTACTCACTAAGTAAAAATGGTGTGTGTTCTTCTAGGAATTGAACCCAGAGCTTTGTGAATACATGGCAAGCCCTCTGCCACTGAGCTATCCTTAATAGATTGTGAAGTTTGCAATGGAAGTAGTTATGCTTTTGTTTTTTTTTTTTGTTTTTTTTTTCTGTTCATGACGTTTAGCGTCTTGACTACTTTGAGTGATAACGAACATACGTGGAGTGCTTAATGTGAACAAATGAATGAATAATAACTGAGATGATAGAAGAAAAGTTAGTCACATCTTGTTTCATTAGTAGTAAAGTGTAACAATAAGTCTTTCTGCCAAGCCGTCTGAGCCCTGCTTCCACATGGGTGCTTCTGCTAGGCAGCCCAAGTTCCACCCACCGCCATGTTATGGTCCCAAGGAACACACAGAGACTTATATTAGGGACAAATACTGCTTGACCATCCTGACTACATAGCTCAGTCTTAATTATCATAAATCTATATATTTTATAAGACTTATCAAGGATGCCTTCCGCTGGCTCCCTCTCTTGCTATGTCACTTCCTGCCTGGATCTTTTACTACATTTCCCAGAATTCTCCTTGACTCCTAGTCCCACCTAACTTGCTACCTCATTGGCCAAACAGTACTTTATTTATCATCCAATAAGAAGATAAATATACACAGAAGGACCTCCCCCCATCAGTAAAGAGTTGTGTATTTTATGCTGCCTACAGGAAATGGAGAACTTTAAGATTCTGTTTTCTCATCATCAGTGTGTTATGAGGGTGTAGCAAAGATAATCATGCCTGGACAAGAGACAGCACTGAAAACCAAGCTATTTGCTTGAAGACGTGTGTGTGTGTGTGTGTGTGTGTGTGTGTGTGTTGGCTACAGCCAGTCAAGAAAGAAAGAACAGAACCAAAGGAACCTACCAGCTGTTTATAATTGTGATAGCTTGACAGTTGTGAAAAAATAGGAAGAACAAATCTGAAATGCATTGCAAGCCATCTCTGTGTGACCACGCCTTCAATTTGCAGAAGGCACCTTTGTACTTTTTTTCTGTTTAAAAAACCTTTGACCAAAAAAAAAAAAAAAAAAAAAAGATAAGCTGGGCGTTGGTGGTGCACGCCTTTAATCCTAGCACTCGGGAGGCAGAGGCAGGCAGATCTCTGTGAGTTCAAGGCCAGCCTGGTCTCCAGAGTGAGTGTCACGATAGGCTCCAAAGCTACACAGAGAAACCCTGTCAAACAAACAAACAAACAAAAAAATCTTTGACAATAGGAACTTACAAAGAAATAAATTATAAATTGAAGGCCCCAAATAATCTATTCCAAATCTAATTTGAAATTAGAATAAAACAAGTATTCTTTTCCATTGTTTTCTTCCAGTCAGGATTTTCTGTTGCTGACTCTAAACATAATCCACTAACTCTGTGCCATCCACACGGTATGCAAAGGGACAATTCTGGTGGGAAGACACTATGCTCAGTTTGCTGCTGCTATCACTTAACTGTTTGGGGTTTTGTTTGTTTGTTTGTTTTTCTCTGCTGCTTGCTCCATAGTCTGTTGGTCACCTGTGTTTGAGTTGATGCACTGATTTGGCAGAGTCCTTCAGAATTCTCTGAGATCTGATGTCTATAAACATTCCTGTGGCCACTGTGACCGGAAGACACTCTCCCATTCCCAGCAACAATCTTGCAGTCTTCTGGAGGCCAGCAAGCAATTTCTTTCCAGCTAGTCATTACAAATCCTCTCATTTGGCCACTGATGTTTTGAGGAATAGTACAGTGTGCTCTGAGCCTCAGGGTGGCATTGCTTTTAAGTTAATTTAATGAGGAGCAAGGAAGAGAGACAGGACAGCAGTAGTAGGGAGATACTTGGTACAGTGATTGGTAGGAAGAACTCAGTGCAGTGATATGTAGGGAGATCGCTGGGACACAGGACTACAAGCTCTGTGCTTGTCAGGCAAACATGAGGATGCAAGTCGGGTCTCTAGAACTCACATTAAAATACTAGGTAGGTGACTGGGAGTTGATTTTCTTCAGAAATGTGAAACCTGGAAGGCAATACACATTCGGCTAGATAGTTCTATACCTACACAGGTATAAGCAGAAGTAAATAAACTCAGTTGATTTAAAAAAATCAAAATAACATGAAGTGGGAAGGGAAAACGGGCTGTGGGGGAAGGACCTAGAAGGGAGGGAATGGTGGGTGGATTTTTCAAAGCACATTATATGTATGTGTGTGTGAAGGTTTCAATAAGATAAATGACAAATTATCTAGGTGTCATGGCCTTGTACTTGGAAGTTGGGAGTGTAGACATACACCAGGCTCACTGGACAGTCAGCCTATCACAGTTAGCAAGCTACTGGTCCCCAGTGAGCTATGCTGTCTGAAAATAAACCAAGGTGGATGGATGGATGACTCCTGAGAAACAACACCTGAAGTTGACTTTGGACATACGTCTTATTCATGTGCACGCACGCGCGCGTGCGCGCGCGCGCGCGCACACACACACACACACACACAGAGAGAGAGAGAGAGAGAGAGAGAGAGAGAGAGAGAGAGAGAGAGAGAGAGAGAGAAGAGGAGAGAGAGGGAGAGAGAGAAAGAGAAAGAGTTTAATCAGAGGTTAGCCTTTTCAGTTTCCTAACAGAAAATTCTCTGAAAAAATTTTATGTCATGGAAAAAGTCTTAGTGTATGTCCTAGTTAGGATTTCCACTGCTGTGATGAAACACCATGACCAAAAGCAAGTTGGGAAGAGGTTTATTTGACTTACACTTCTCCACTGTAGTCCATCATTGAAGGAAGTCGGGATAGGATCTCAAACAGGGTAGAAACCTGAAGGCAGGAGCTGATGTTAGAGGCCTTGGAGGGGTGCTGCTTACTGGCTTGCTCAGCCTGCTTTCTTATAGAACCCAGGGCTACCATGACACCACACATCAATCACTAAATAAGAAAATGCCCTATGGACCTTATGGAGGTATTTTCTCAATTGAGGTTCCCTGCTTTCAGGTAACTCTACTGTATACCAAGTACACATGAAACTAGCAAGCATCTTGCCAATTACATGAGTAAATATGTCTGAACAATGACCAACTCCCCTGGTCAGACGGATATCCTGTTAGACACATATGCTTGGATTTTCTGTCAGATGTTCACATTACAAAAGAAAGAGTTATACGGAAGACAGTTTGCTCGGAAAAATAGAATTGTCACCAAATGATGGAAGAATGAAATTATCCTACAAAAACAACCATAAATTTGAATGTTAAATAGACTTGGCAAAGTTCATTTTGTTGATTTCTTGAAAGTATGATGAGCTAAATCTCCAAATATTCATCATGTACCGTGCTATTTCTAGATTGATTCTTTATTCTTAGATTTATTGTGTCTGTTCCTGAAGAAATGTCAATTTCATGCCCTGTTATTTTCTAATTGATATTTTAGATTAAAATGAATTCACCTGCTGGAAAGTTAAGCAAAGAGGTTTTGAAATTTCTTTGCTTCTAAAATAGCATTCTTTGCTTCTAAAATAGCATTCACAAAGACAGTTCGTCTGTAGGAACACAAAAGACTTTACTGTTTCCAAATGGTCCAACAACTCATGACTATAAAAAAAAAATTAAAGTAGAAATCTGAAAACAAAAATCTACCTGGAAAATACTCAAATGTTTGGAGACCTAAATCCATGGCACTCAATAAGGCATGGGTCATATAAGAAACTGAAGTGAGCTACAAATATAGTTTGAATCAAATGAAAATAAAACACACTAAAACTTAATAAATAAGGCTAACATGTTGCTTAGAACTTTTCCCAATACTTTTGAAGAAATATAGGATAAAATATTTATTAATCTATGACTGAGTAAGCAAAAATGCTTAGGTTACAAAAATCGTAAATCTTCAAGCATATGTGTGGGATGATGACTTCATCAAAGTTAAAGACTTGATCCCTTAAAATTTAAATTAAATTTATTTCTGATATCTAAACATGAAAATCTACATATTAATGGGGTAGCATGCATGTTTAATATGCCATATAATGTATATACTGGAGAATATTAAATCACGTGTAGCATATCTATTTCTTCAAACATTTGTCATCTCTTTGTATAACAGCTTTCAAAGTGCTTTCTTCCAGCTTCTGAAATGGATAGGCCATTGTTACCTATTTTCACCTTATTCAAATCTTCTACTCATTGAAAGACACTTAGAAAGTAAAAGGCAAGCTTACAAAAACAGGGAAACTATTGGCAATATGCACTTCTGGCAAAGAACTTATATACAAAGAATGCATTATGAATTGTTAAAAATTCAGTAAAAAGTTTCAAATATGGTCAAACAAGCCAAGTAGAAAGTTCCCAAAATAAAATATGCAAATGACCCTAGAGAACCTGAAACCATGCTCCTTATGGTCACTCATCAGAGACCTACCAGTGGGAAGCAAATGTAAAACATTCACACGTGGATAACAGCTGACCGATACCCAGTGACAGTGTTTAAAGAACCTGGAAGGGCTGAGATCATGACAGCCACTGAAAGCACAAATCTCCACAGCTGCTTCAGAACAGAACCCATCAGTCTCCTGAAGTGATGTTCAATGTCCATTTATTATGTAGCCTGCCATTTGCACTTCTAGGCATTTGCCCAAGATAAATGAAAATGTGTCACATCGTGACTTGTGAAGGAATGCCCATAGCACCTGTGTTCATAACAATAAAAAGCTAGTTCTCCAAAGAAGGCGAAATGATGAACAGGCAAACTAATTATGGTTTATCCTCACTATGGAATTCTTATTGGGGTCCAAATGGAGCAAAACTCTGACAGACACAATATATAAAGTGATTATTATGAATAGGCTGCGTGAAAGAGGTGTGCATAAAACAATGCACACCATGTTTCTCCATTTGTATGAATTTCTACAGAGGACAAACCAATTTATGATGATAGAAAGGATTATGCTGATTCTTTGTGCTCAAGAGTGGCAGTGATGTCCTAGAAACAGACAGGAACATTGAGCCTTGGTAGTGACTAGTTGAGCAGGTGTGTTTCTCAGAATCCATGGAAACTTATACTTTAGAATATAGGCTTTGCTGGGCACTCACCTTTAATCGCAGCACTCAGGAGGCAGAGGCTGGCAGATCTCTGTGAGTTCAAGACCAGCCTGTTCTATAAGAGCTAGTTCCAGGACAGCCTCCAAAGCCACAGAGAAACCCTGTCTCAGAAAAAAAAAAAGAATATATGTTTTACCTTAAGTGAATTTGCCTCAATTAAGTTGCTGTTTTTGAGATGACAAAATCTTAAACAAGATCAGCCCTGTGCTGGCTAGCATTGTGTCAACTTGACTCAAGTCAGAGTCATTTGGGAAAAGGGACCCTCTTAAGTGACTGAATGCCCCCAGCAGATCGGCTTGTTGGCAAGGCCGTGGAGTGTTGTCTTGATTAATGATGCAAGTGTGAGGGTTCTACCCATTGAGAGTAATGCACCTCTGGGCAGGTAGCCCTGAGTTTTATAATAAAGCAGGTGGCACAAGCCATGGGGATCACACCCGCAAATAGCACATCTCTAAGGCCTCTGCCTCAATTCCTGCCTCCAGGTTCCTGCCTTGATTTTCTACCTTACTCCTTTGGTTAAGGACAACACTGTGAAAATATATGACCAATAACCCCTGTCTTCCCAGAATCACTTCTGGTCATAGTGTTTACTCGGAGAAATAGGAAGCACATTAAAACACACTCTGTCTCCATGGCCAAGGCTCCGAGGTTGCTTTTCTCCCCTGATTTGTACTCTTTCCACTCCTTTCTCTCTTTTTCTTTTCTTCCATAACATACAACCATTTTCCTGTGATAGGAAAGCACCAATATTTTCAGAAGTTTTTTCTAGAAGTTTCTATGCAGTTGTGTTGTATTGTATCTAATCTTGCCTTGTTACCTGCTTGTATTTTTGAAAATAGGATAAGTAAGGAATACTGAAGAGGACATATGAATTATTTCTCTTCTCCAGGACAGAACACTTAAAAATAAATACCACTCTATACTAGGTCCTCTCTGTTTTATTTGCTAGTAAATTACATGTGCTAAAGGCCTCATAGAGCTATTGTTTTGGACAGTTCAACTTGCTGCATCTTGACCTCTGGGGACTAGAAACAGCTTCTTTGGAGTACAAGGGACAGTGTTTCTTTCAGCACTTCCATGGACCACAGTTGACCTCTCTCTGTCCTCTGGCTTTAAGGACATCTTAGCAAAATTAATATTGGAGACTCCCAAATTCTGATTAATCAGCTTGTTGAAATAGTACTGGGCAGGAGGTAACTTTGTACACTTTAATTTAAAAAAAAAGAATATCCAGGTACAGGGCCATGTGGCCCCCACTTCTTAGTAAATTTAATTAAACCACCTATTCCTGGGAGAGCCTTTCTGCTTTGGTGCGAAGAGGTATTGGAATACGGCATACTAAACTCTGTTTGGATAGGCGTTCAATTAGATTTTTCTCATTTAGACAGTCTTGAGATGATATGCATTTTTGAATGATTCAGTGTGCATTTTGATTTTCTAATTTTCTGGGTCATGTTTTCAAATACTACAGAGACAGAAAGAACAATCTCAATGAATGAATTGCAATCCAAGGGGAAATAAAGCATTCCTACCAGGTTGAGGACCCTCAAGAAAATATTTGTATGATCCTTCCTCATTTTTGTTTTAGTGGCCATGCTTATTCCTCCCATTTATTGACTTTTGCATATTTTGAGATGCCATCCATTCTTTTACTTGTTCATTGATTGAGTAAATTTTGAGTATGCATAACTAATTTGAAGGTTTGGGAGCATTGCATGCACTTTGTTTCTAGTTCTAAAATCATTTCTAGAACTATATAATTTTTCTTGTTTCAAAATGAAAGGAATCAGACTGAATCAAGATGAGAATTCAAACGTCGTGAACTGGAAAACTCAGGCTCATTGTACTTAGACACTCTGTCCTGTCACTCTAGTCTTGTTTCAGACAAAACTAAAAGGCCTTATGCAGCTCAGAGCAGAGTAATAAAGACATGGACAGAGCAGCTTTGTGTAGGTGGGACTCCTAGTTCTCTCTTGATAATGGAGACTTCTCATCTTAGGCCACAATACCTATTGAAAACTGAACTTGCAAATTTGCTCTAAAACAGGGACCATATCAAATTATTGGAAAGGTCCTTTGTTTTCATCAGTTCTAAACATTTCTAGTTTTTTTTTTCATTTTTGCCTTGAAACTAAAGACAATGGACTTCAGAATCTTATAGTGAAAAGTTTTGTGATTTTTTTTAAATTGTCCTTGTGTTTTCTTTTATCTTTTATTTTTTCCTCATCGGTTGAGCTCCATAATCAAAAAAGATGTATTGGGCATTTGCTTTCAGAGGAATTTGATATTGAACTGTCAACAGAGCCTAAATAGCAGGAAGTAACTTGTGATGGTGGTGGCGTTTACCTCGTTTCCAGCTTCACATTTGGCATTGCTCCTTGAACATGACAATATAATGTTCTCAATTTGGTGATGCTAAAATATCTTAATCTTAATTAATGAATAAAGAAAAAAGTGGTGTTTGCTGAGCTCAAAGCTCGCCAAGCATGAGGAAACTACATCTCAGCTGTATGTCCTGTTACACAGTGTTCTTGGAACTGGTCCTGTGTCGCTCTCGGTCTGTTCGTCATGATCTGATAACTAACTGTGTTTATCGAATGAAATATTTATATATGCTGTCACACAGTCAGTCCATATGTGCAAAATATTGCAAGTTCCTCAGTAGCATTTAGCAGCACCCACTGTATATTTGTCTCGGAATAGGCCTTCTGGCGCCTTCGGAAGTGCGCTCTGAAGGGAAGCAGTTTCCTCTCTGTGAGTGTTGTAGGAGAGTGATTCAGAATGTGTGAGGTGGCCAGTTTGTTCTTTAGAAAACTCAGCAGCACCGAGGTAGGGTTATTGCTTTCCCTTCTGTACCTCTGGTGCGCGTGCCTCACAAAGTCACACCGTGTCCCTATAGAGCAGAGTTCAGCCACATGTGTCAGCCATCATCTTCTATTTATAAAATTTGCAGGTAACTGAAGGAATACAACTTAAACAAGCATGCATTCTCCTCTATATTCAGCATATGAATGATAAAAGCTGATTGACTTCTGGGGAAAAAATCCAGAAGCCAAAAGACCATACACGAAAATGAAGTATCTTAGCTTTGTTTCTGAATTAAATCTGGGACATTCACCAGTTTAGAGAATCTGAGACAGCTGTCCTCATAGAATATTCACATTGGTAAGCCCCCTTCATTCCTAAGTCTGATCAAGTCACACTGAACAGAGGACTAAGAAAGGAAGTGATATTTTACCTGCCAGCTTAGAGATGTGTACGGACTATTTCCCAACACTGTTCAGCTTTCTCAAACTCAAACACAAGGCAAAATGAGAGAAAGAAATGAGCTGGGTGAGGAGGCAAAGACCATGAGATGACTAATGTCCCTTTATGCTGGATGTTGGCAATTCCTGTACCAAGCTGTTAATTCAGCCAATCTAAATGGCTGAATTGCTTTGGCCTGAGAAAGGACCTGGTTATTAGACCCATATGAACAAGCATATTTCTTGGGGCCAGCAAGATGGCTCAGTGGTAAAGCCACTTGCTGCCAAACCTGATGACTCAAGTTCAGTACCCAGAAGCCATAGAGTAGAGAGACAAAAACAATTTTCACAAGTTGTCATCTGACCTTTACATGTGTGGCACAGTTCACACATACATGTGTGTAACACATAGATATGCTCATACAAATAAAGAAAAATTTTTAATTAAAAAAATGTTTCTAACTACACACAGCTAAGGTCTAGTCCTGGGGGACATTGATGCCATTAATTTAGAACCTGTGTCTTTTATATTCTAAGCCTTGCAAGTAATGTAGATTCTCTTGAAATGTACAATTCCTCAGACTTAAAAACAGCCTTGAGAAGAAGCCACTTTCTATTACAATAAGGGTGTTGTGTCCCTACAGCTTGAAACAGGGATGGATGCATTATTTCCCATCTTTTTATACACTAATCGATTTGCACTGGAATGGTTTAAGAGGCTCCTGCTGTCTCAAGCTGTTTCCTTCGAGTACTGACCATGAACTGGGCTCTGAGATGATTTGGATACAACATTTTCAAGGACAAAAATTCTCCTAACACAGCAGAGAGCAGAAGGACTTAGGATTCTGCTTTTCTGTCACCAAGATCCTCTACTGAGCTCTCCACACCGGACTATAGACTGTGGATATTAATGGCATAAATGCCTACAAAGACATGAAAATTTGTTCTGCGAAGCTTTAATCAAACAACACACACGTTCCATTTAAGATGCAAGAGTGGCCACTCCCTGCCAAGTCTCTTCTCAAGGCTTGTCGGCCACACTGTTTTTCCTACCATGACAGATTGGATTTAATTGAAAAGTTGCTAGTTTAGAGCTGTTACTGAAAACTGTTGGAGAGAAATAAAGCCAGCCTGGTGACTGTCCCTTAGTCTGTTTTTGCATAGTTCCTTTACCCTGGCCATCATTTTGTAAGAAACTGGTGTATTTTCTGCAGCCATAAAAATTACATTAAAAGGGGGGAGGACAGTCTTCTACATGGAAAGGTTCAAAGTCTCAGAGACTATTTATTATTTTCTCTTTATTTTTGTCACCAATGAACTTAATGTGTCCCACTTACATTGTTTTGTTGTTATTGTCAACCCTGAAAGCTTAACCATTGTTATTTTTATTCTAAAATTTAGCAATATGTTTTTCTTGATTAGTTTTTCTTGTCAACTTAATCTACATTCACCTGGGAAGAGAGATAGCTCAACTGAGGAAGTGTCGAGACCAGATTGACCTATGAGCATGCACATCTGTGGTCAATTGTCTTGATGGCTGATTGATATAGGAGGGCCCGCCCACTGTGGGCAGTACCATCCCTAGACAGCTAATCCTGGGCTGCATAAGAACAGGAAAGCTTGCTGAGCCTGAGCCTTGACAACATGAGAGCCAGCTAGCACGGGCGTCTGAATGACTGGGCAAACACATACTATGTTGTATGTATGAAGGTCAGAGGACATTTTCTGGGGGTCCCTTTCCACCTTGTTTTGAGGCAAGGTCTCCCCTGTTGTTTCTGCCAGGACTATAGCTCGTGAGCTTCCATGTGCTTCTCATGTCTCAAACTCCCATCTCACCAAAGGAATACTAGGATTACAGATATGTGCAATGGAATCTGGCTTTATTTTATCCTTAAGTTATTTTTCGCAAGATTTTCATGTAATTACATCATTTCCCTCTTCCTTTACCTCCTTGCCAACCCTCACATATACCCCAACGCATGTGTTGCTTTCTTTCAAGTTCATGGCCTCTTTTGTTTTAACTGTTATCAGATGTTGTGTGTGTGTGTGTGTGTGTGTGTGTGTGTATTCTGAAAAACATAAATATAACCTGCCCAGTTCATATCCTATTAGTTGTAAACCTGCTCCCAAAGCTAATGGTTTGACACTGGGTAACCATTTGGAGTACTCTTCCCTGGGTAAGATTATTTCCCCTGGTCTCAGGAGTCCTTAGTTGTCTATAGTTCCTTCTCTGTAGGTGAGACATTGTGAGCGTTCCCTCTTCCACATCAGGTGTCATCCTGTTCAGCTCATGTTTAGGCAGCCCTGTTGGTGAGATTTCACGGGTGTAGCTGCTAACATTCCTAGGAGACACACTCTCACAGCAAACTCCCTGTTTTCCTGGCTCTCACAATCTTCCTATCAACTCTTTCCAAGCGACCCCTAAGTCTTATGTGCAAGGCTCGTGTTACACATATATTGAACTCCACAACTCTGTGTTTTTATTGGTTGTGGTTTTCTGTAATACTTTCTATCTGTTGCAGAGAGAAATGGAGAGGGGATGTCCTAGGCAGCTGGCAAGCCTGTATTTGACATTGGAATTTCCACCTTGCAGTCACACTATAGTCTACTGGAAGACAGGAAACAGTGTGCGAGAGGAATGATGACAAACTCAATTGCACACAGGTGCAGAGGACATGGTAAGTAGCTGTTGAGCTGACACATATTAGCATCATCTCTGTAAGCATAATTATTGGTCAAGGGCAGATTGTTGTAAAACAGCTAATAAACAGGAAACATTAACTTCCCTCACACAGGGCCTTTGCAAAACCAATATTAGGCCTGTGTGCTCTGTACATGTATTTTCTCCAAAGCCAATTAACCTCTTTATTGGAAAACAAGAGCTTCGTTATTGTTGAACATGGCAGCTAATCCTTCACAAGAGATAGCTTTCATTGAGCAAGAGTGAAATGAGTTCTGTTTCCATCACTGACTGATATTCCCATACAATTAAAAGAAAGATTAATTGTTTAATTTCCCCAACATTGGTGTTAGTGAAGGCTAAGAGATCCATAAAACTAAAAACTATAGTTTTTCTTTTTCATCCACCCAAGGCCAAGGGAGCAGAGCAGATTAAATTTTCTATGGCACATATCTTTTCATTGTCCTGATCATCTAAGGAATGGCTTGTTTATGAAATCAATTTTTATCATATTTCTTCCATAGAACTTTGAAGGTTCAGACTGGGACAGAGCTAAGCCTGAATATCTATCAAATCACTGTGGCATTTCAGACCCAGACTTTTGGCTGATGTCAGTGCATAGGAGATGCCAACAGAGAAGAATAGCACACAAAATAAGTGAGCAATGAACAATTAGTAAATATGAAATGCTGAAGGTATATTTAATAATAACAACTTATACATTCAAGTCAGTCCACCTGGGGCTGTAAGAGGTTTGTGAGCAACAGTGAAAAGTCATTGACAATGCTGTATTTGCTTGGAAATCAACTCAGCAAGACTCTTAGGCCCCAGCGACCAAGAATGATCATGGATGTGCACTCTTTCTCTCTCTCTCTCTCTCTCTCTGTCTCTCTCTCCCTCTCTCTCTCGTGTGTGTGGTGTGTGTATGAGTGTGTGTGTGTGTGTGTGTGTGTGTGTGTGTGTGTGTGTGTCGTGTAGTATTCTTTGTGATTCAGCACTTGGCTTTCTTTTGTTTCCTCCAATCTGTGGGATGCCTCCACTCCATTGTCTCCTGTCTTGCTCTCTCTCAGGTTTCTTTCTTCCCATATCCAAATTCGAACCAGTTTGTTCAGCATTATGTTCCAGACTAGCCTCCGGAGTGAGGCTGTTGAACAGAGCACAAGGTTTGATATGACTTTGATTTCAATTCTGATGGTTAATTATCTAATACAAATGAACTCCTTAAAATGGGAGACCAACTAATTTCAATGTTTGTTTGGTATTTGAAACCCCGTACGTCCTATACACTTGATAGTGCATTGCATTTAGGCTAGCCACATGCGGTCAGAGACTAAGACCATGCCATTGGGTGACAAGCCTTGCACCTACACAAAGGAATTAAACATTTTCCTACCAAACCTTATAAACAAGAAAACTGGACATTGTAGCCGAAAAGAGCCATCGTCACCAACAACGGGATGCTGAACATCTGCCCGTTTGAAAACTAGTTGTGGATGGAAGTTTTGAATCTTATTTCTGTCTTATTAAAAACCTGAGCACCTTCATCTGGGTGGATAGGACACTCATTTGGTAGTGACGTATCAGAGAGCATACAAGCTTTCCTCTCTAAGGAACCTCGTGCACCTGAAACTCTCCATTTACATTCTTGAAAAAAAAAATAAGCATGTGGACAATTTATGTGGAGAAGGAAAAACGAAGCTATCCTCCTGTTTTGTTGGTATTTTCCATTATGGTTTAAAAAAAATTATAGCTTTGGCTGTCTTTAGAATTTTATCGTCTCTGTAAAATATTTGTGATGTCTGTCCCCAGTCTTCCTTTTAAATCTCTCCACTGAGAGGAGATGTGCACAGCATACCTTATTAGTCAGTAAGCCCCGTGGGATGTCCTCTCTTTCAAGTACTTTGAAAATCTCTTACGTCTGTTCTGCCGTTTCTGACTACTTTTATCAAAGGGAGGAACATAATTCCCTGTGTCAACTTTGTGATCTAGATCACAGGGCCTGCTCTAAACTGGGCTTATCAAAGACAGCCCACACTATCTGTTAGAATGCTCGTTGGGAAAACTGTGAGCCGAGTGGGGGGAGCCCCCAGTTCAGGCGTATATGAAGTAGGAAAGCCACTCTATAATTAGATCCCTTAGAGGGGGCTTCTCCACATCTTACAATGATTTTGTTTTTCGTTTTTTTACCACAAGATTGCTTTAAGTCAGGCTCTGCACCTCCTTGCACCTAGGCATTTGTTTATAAATCAATAACTACTTGACATGGAGACCTGAGAGAGAGAGGCAGAGAGAGAGGGAGAGAGGAAAATGCAAACCGGAGTGTTAGGAACCTTGCCAAATTGAGATTAATCAAAAATGAAGAGAAGCCATCTTTAAAGTTACAGTAAGCCAAAAGGGAATTAAGATTCGTCGTTCAAACTTTCAGCTCTGTTCATTTGCACCTTACCATGTACTGAACAAGTCATAAAGTGAAACCGGTGATGATCTACATTCACTTGTACCCCTCTGAAAGTCAATGTCCTGAACATTGCCCCCTCCCGCCGCCCCCCACCCGCAACCCTGTGGCAGAATCCGCACATGCGCAGACGCAAATTTCCAGCTACATTGCAGACAACCTTACTGTGGTTCTCTACCATGAAAGGCACTGATAAATGTTTGCTAAGGAGAGAAACCATGAATTTCTCAGGCTGCTAGGAAAGCCAGGTTTTACCCCAAACAGCTGCGATGCCAGACTGACTTTTAACCTCCCTTGTTGAATACAGGAACTCTTGGCACAATTGCAATGCAAGCAGCACAGACTCTATGGGGTTACCATTATAGAAACAGACTTGGCCAGCAGGAAATGTTTACATCCTGCATGAAACCCTGATGTTTGACATGAAACCGGAGCTGTTCACTATGGGTTCAGAGAACAAAAGTCCCCATCTTTGAACTTTCCTCCTAGCCCAAACAAACAAATATTCCCCTTTCCTTTCCATCAAATACCTCAACCCTGGCTACTTGCTTCACTGAACTTTTTCATACTGTGCAAATACAGGAAATAAACAAGCTCCGGGCTCTTTTTCTGGTAATGAAATACGCACACCCCTGCCACCAAGGAAGAGCACTCAGCTTGGGCTGAACCTTGCAGTACCTCAGCCATCTCCTGAGTATAGCAATTATAATTTAATACAAACAAGCTGAACTTCATGATACAAAAACAAGCCAGGTTTTGCCACGGCTGAGTTTGAACTTGAGAATGCAAGGAGTTGCTGCCGATGGCCAGCGTGGTGTTTACCAAACATGCTGTGATAAAGAAGGACTGTGTGGGTCATGAAAGAAAGCTGGGCTGAAGCTGAACAAGTGGAACCCGAGGGTCCAGCAGAAACCAGCACCAACCTCTAACTTCTCTTGGCAAGGACCAGAAAATCACGGGAAGCCAATTTCCAACCTGCTACTGAAAAGATACAAGGAGGCTTACAAAGCCTCGTCCCCACCCCAAGGAAGACAGTGAGTGAACTGATGCCTTCACTCACCAGTTTAAAAACAGTTAAAGAGGCAGAGAGAGAGATGAGGGCACTGGCAATCACATTCCAATGTGGCTGGCATGCTTCTTTAAAAACATCTATTGCCGGCTTTTATCTTACCTCGGTAAAAGGCAAGGCCCTTCAGAAACCATCCCATTTCGTTGCGACTCTTAACAAGCCCTTCTGATTAGACACTGTTAGTCCGTTTCATTCCTGTGGCGATAATGCAATGCGCCCACTCCCTAAGTTCAGAAGGGCCAGAAAGGAACTCGGGCAGGCCGAAGGAAACTGGGTCATTATTTGGTTCCCAATTTTACTTGGATTTTCTAAGTGTGTGTGGGCAAGGGATGGATGGAAAGCCGTTGGGTCATGTGATAGAGGCAAAAAACAAAAACAGAAACAAAAACAAACTGACTTCAGTGCTGACTACTTGGATTTTAGGGACGTGTTCCATGTCTCTGAGAGTTCCTTCCTTTATCTGCCATAAGGGACTCTCTCAGAACCCGAGCGTGTGGCAGGAAGAAGTGTCCCCGGGTTCCTTTAGACACATCTGTGGTCGCTGAATATGAGGAGAGGAAACTGCTTCTTATAAAATATCAGTATTCATTATTTCTGCTTTCTTAATTCTAATTAAATGATCATTTTTAAAAAGTCATGATCATTTGTTTTGCTATCTATATTGCTTTTCCATTGCTGCTGGAACAACTGGTCACAAACTTGATAGTTTGAAATCACACAAATGAACTGTTAAGCTTCACTAGGTCAGAAGTCTGACCTCAGTCTCCCAGACTTAAAGTGTAGGCAGGGCAGCACCATTTCATGGAGGAGCCGGAGGCCAGTCTGTCCCTTCCCTTTCTCTGTATGTCTAGGTCACCCAGGTTTCCTGGCTTCTCTTTCTTCCAGCTTCAAAGCCAAAGCCATGGGTTGTATTACTTGATCATAGCCAGGACAACGTTTCATGATTCAAAGAACTCATGTGCTCACACTGAGGTCCTCTGGATAACTCAGAATCGTCTCACTTTCCCAGTCCATAATCACGTTTGCCTCACAAGCAAACACTGTATTCACAGATTCTGAGATCAGGCTATGGACATCTGTGGGAAGGGCTATCATACTGTCTAGAGAGGTCGAATTTTATAAAAGCTGTTTGTCACAAGAACACACTTTAGCAACTTGGACCCGAGTTTTAGAGTGCACATGGGAATTTCTATAACTGTCCTCATCCTCCACATAATTCTCCAATATGAAAGTATATTGATTAAGAAATTGACATTGTAAATGTTTTAAATCAGGTTATGTTCAGGATATTTTGATGAAACTATTTAAAGTATATATTAATCCACAAAGGGATAAATTAGGTCAGAACTGCTGATTACCCTAACAGCTAACTTCAAGAAACCATATAATTCAGAAACAGCAAGGAAAAAACTATGCATCATTAAAATGTAGTCAAGTATATTTTTTTGTTCCTTTAAAAAATTCTTAACATATTCAAACAGACCTGTTAATCTTTTTTGGACCAAATTATGCCACCCAATTGCACTCAGTGCACCACAGGATTATGCTGTAACAGATTCCATGCTCCAATCTTTCCTAACTGACTGCTTTCTCCTGGGATTCTCCAGAAGTTGGTGATAAAGTACTATTACCTATTTATCCTTGCCAGTCCATCTATTCACATAGCTTTATATAAATACCATATTCTGATAAAGCCCAATTTATATACCCAGGCCCAATGTCTTCAAATTTACATAGCTTAACTCAATATCAATATTTCATAAATAAATAAAACCTGGTCCTTCAGAAATCTTTCCCATCTGTGTTGTCTTAGTCACTATTCTATTGCTATGAAGAGACACTGTAACCGAGGCAACTACAAAAGAAAACATTTAATTAGGGGCTTGATTAGTGTCAGAAGTTTAGTCCATCATTATCGCAGTGGAAAGCATGGTGGCATGCAGGTAAGCACTGTAGCAGTAACTAAGAATTACATCCTGATCTATAAACAGACAGACAGACACAGACACACACACACACACACACACACACACACACACACACACACACACAGAGAGAGAGAGAGAGAGAGAGAGAGAGAGAGAGAGAGAGATCCTGGTGTTGGCTTTTGAAACCTTAAAGGCCACCCCCAGTGACACACTGCCTCCAACAAAACCACACCACCTAGTCCTTCTAACCCTATCAAATAGTGCCACTCCTTGGTGACTAAGCATTTAAATATATGAGCCTACTGGGACCATTCTTATCCAAATCACTGCATGAATTAATGGCAATTCCGTTATTTTATTTCTTCCTAACCAAAGTCTCCCTTCCACAGTAATCTTCTTTCTAACCCTCAACATAAATAATCCATGATAGCTTCATTTCTCATGTTCAGGATACCTCTTCTCTCAATGCCACGCTCACTATTTCCCTGACCCTGTCACCACCACCACCACCATCATCATCATCATCATCACCACCACCATATCATCACCATCATCATCATCACCACCAATACTACCATCATCATCGTCTCTCACCTTGATTGTTGTAAAGGTTCCTAAATGGGCTTCTTGAATCCATTTTTGCTTCCTCCTCTATGGTTTCCCTTTGTTTATAAAATAAAATGGATTTCATGTTATAGGTACAAAGCCTTCTCCATGAATCAGTGGTATAACACGTTTCCAAACTGTGCCAGAACACAGGCTCATTCTCCAGCAAGTTAACAAAATCAAAAAACAAACAAACCAAAAAGTAGCATACTGACACAGTAAATACCTCTATAAATATACTTACTGAGTATGTTGCCCTAAAGTATATTTGCTATTAGTATGAAAATGTGTGTGTGTGTGTGGGGGGGGTCCTAAACGGATTTGTGGTCTATGAAGAAGCATTTTTGATAGTAAGTATATTTTTCTAGTAATGATAGTTTTCTAGTAATGCCAAAGGAGACTAAAGAAGAGAAAGGGAAATGTTTAATGGAGAAGCATTACATTGGTTAGGCTAGTGTATGCTTTAAAGATAACAACACTGAATGCAATTGGGAAACTATTTTTTATCAAAAGTGTTTGATAAGCAACATCACTTGGATGAAGAAAATATTTGGAACAAACATGTTTTCAGAAAATAGTGAGACTTGTCCCCAAAGTGCTAAGTGGGTAAGAATTAATGTATAAAAGTATGTCAACATGGATTAGAAATAACAATTTGGATAGCCATTTTAAAGTTGAAGTTAGTTCCTAAATTCCTAGCTTAGGGAACTGAATGTGTGGTGGAATTCATAATCAAAATCCTGAGTAAAATGTATTTGGCAAGGTGGCTAATAGGAGAATCTTGAAATGCAATGTGGAAAAGAACAGCAATAATAGTCATTTGAAAATATTCAGTAGGTAACTGAAAACGTGAATCTATATGTCTTTGTACTCTAGATCCCCATGCAATGTCTAGTCAGGGCAATGAATAACTACTGAGTGAATGAATAAATGAATGAATGAATTTAGCCTGAATTGCAGTAAATTTTACAGGATTCAATTTGTCAGGGTCAGAGCTATTCAATCAATATCACACACTCTACTTGCTGAATGGATTACAAATAATTAGCTGCTAACATAGTTTTTAAAATCTCACCAATTGTTTTGTTGAAAAGGGTAGATTGAGTCATAACATTCTCACTGATATTCCAACTTGATTTTCTGAATGGAAGATAAATAGGAGACTGAAGTGGTATTTCCAAGAAACACAAGAGATCCTGATTGCAGACAGTTCTGGTGATGTCTCCAAGTATGAAGTTTACCCCTGTGGTAATGTGGTACAGAGAAAACAAGACAAGGGTTGAATATCCAGTGATTTGGCAGAGGAAGCTTGCAGGTGAAGGGAAGTTACCCCAGGCCATGGAACTGATGGAAGCACAGCTTGGGATGCTCTTGGCTGGGGTGACGACACTCACTGTCCTTGTGGATCAAGATGGAACGCTTTGAGAGATGCTGTCAACACATGGACACATGAGGTCTCATTACTGTCACTTAAGGAATGAGCACATTGGGAAATAAGCCTTTCCTTCCCCCGAAAGAAAGAAAATCACTTCAATTTCATGAGTCAGTGTGCTTGCCACAACCAAAAGACATAAAAAAAATAAAAAAAAAAACCAACTATTTAATAAGGCTGGGAATCTAGAAACTTCTATTGGTCAAGGCTTTTCAGACCAGCCTCCAAAGAGTGAGACCACTGATGCCTCAGCAGCACACGACGTGCATACAATACAAATAAGATGTATGCCTTTGTCACTCGAGGTCATGCTGACCTTCTTGGTGATGGACCCAAGCACTCCCTTGTAAGTTAGTCATCACTTTCTTTAGAGTGGGTGACTGTTTCAGCTTGAAGTTTTGTAGAAATGCTGTATTTGTTTATGTAAGGTCAGACTAACCCAGAGGCCTTTAAGTACTCCAAAATGGGAAACGTTTACATGAGCCCATCACTGTGTGATGGTGCAAAAGATAAGTCATTCTCTGCCACCCTACAAGGTCACGCTACTCCTAATGCTAAGGGCACGTTACTGAAATAGTAACCACGCAGAGGAATGCAAAATAGTGTTGAAACACAGACATGTCTGGAAAGTTATAAAATATTTTCCAGGATATACAAGGAGAGATGTGTCAAGAGAGTATGACTTTAAGAAATCATGAAAGAGAGCCTTCAGTTCTAAAGTTTAGTGTCTCATTGACTTGTGTCTAAACAGTCAGTATCTGTCTGGGTGTAGAGCAGACCACTGGCCTGAAGATTAACAATTAATTTTATATTAAGTTTGGCAGACTAGAAACGACACAGTCAATAGTGCTAGCAAACAGCATGATTTATATATTACTTTTAATTAAACATGAATTCTTTAAAGTTATTTAAAGATGAACGCATTGAATTTGGTTCCTTCATCATACATATTTTAGTAGCGTGAGAGTGGGTGCATTTTTATAAATTTTGTTAAAGATAGTGTTCACTGGTCCCACCTTCCAAAACACTAATATATGGATCAAAATAATGACCACAGAAAAAATGACACAAAGAAGATTTTCAACTGCTGATAATCGAACTGAGATTAATTTGATATTTTAAGTCATCTTTTAAAAAAAGAACAATTCATTATTTGGAAGCAACCATTCTCTTATTTTTCTCCTCAGTATTAAATGCTTATCAGTTTTTATAATTGAAACTTGAGCTAAAAACTTATGACTAAGCGAAATTCAGGAGTACACAGAATATATCTATAGATCAAGCTTGCATTAGAGATCTTCACTAGGAAGGCTGAATTTTTTTCTCCTCAGAGAGGCACTTTCTTCCCTCTAGTGGAGGTCAGCCTGGGAATATTTAGAAAGATGGAAGATGATTAACTTTAAATTGAGCAATTCAATAAAATTGAGATACATTATCTTAAAACATTGATTTCCTAAAAAGGCCAGTACAAAAGATTATGTGATAAAGAAAGCATGAATCAGGACACACATACAGGGGGAATTTACTTCTGCAAACGTATTGATAAACCGCAAAGTTGAACAAGGTGGAATTACACTATGAATATTTAACTTTAGGAATCTGCGAGTAATAATAGCTCTCTAAATCTAAGTTGCGTTCTGTGAATTATGTCATGCATATTTTATTTAGGAAATAGTAATAGAATACTTATTAATTTCCAGGCACCATGCTAGGAAAGAGCAAGGAAAAGATGTACGCAGTTTCCAGTCACCTGGAGCTTACAGTCCAGTGAGGATGATAGATAGCCACGAAATGACAGCCACTTGTGTGCAATTACACCCAACACCTAAAGGCTCCCTACAAAAAGAAAATGGGTTTATCTTGACAGATCCTGGCTTTCTGAGAGAATTCAGACACTGTGCAAACTTCCATGTTTAGTCAGAGTTGAAATTACTCTGGTAAAATTGACTTTCAAATAATAGCTGTTGAATAAATGGGAATAAAATCACTGTCTGTGGCCACAGGCAGCATGATTGACCTGAACGTTTTAAAGAAGTAAAGCTGGAGAACAGGAAAGGGTTAAACAGGCCAGGAGGTAGACATGGGACTTGAGGGTTTGTATTGTATGTAAAGACCGAGAGCTTTTGTGGATTTAAATGGGATAAAATAATCATTTTCTTCTTGTAGGAGTTCTCTCCCACTGTGGCAAAAAAATTCCTTAAAGGGCCAGTGTGGACATAGGCAGTTGAGGCAGGAAGTTGCTGTCAAATTACAGTTATGCATTAGGTTGGATGGGGAAAGTGATGGCGATTTAGACAACAGAAGGTTTCAAAAAAAAAAAACAATTAGAAAAGAACATATTATTGTTTGTCAAGTTAACATATGCTACTTAGAATTTTAAGAAAGTATCACTTATATACTGATTTGTTTATTTGTCTGGGACAGCTGGAACTGTGGACCAGAACTGTTGGCAAGATATTAAGAAGATGACAGAACGGATGGTAAATTAGGAAGTTGAGCTTGAAAGACGGCGAGAATGAGGGAGCGTGAGCTTGCTAAGATCAGAGGCTAAGTCACCCCATAGGAACAGCCTAGGGACTCCAGTTCCTAGGACAGTCACTGGAGATGAGCTTGCTAAGATCAGAGACTAAGTCACCCCATAGGAACAGCCTAGGGACTTCAGTTCCTAGGATAGTCACTGGAGATGATCTCAAAGTATTCTCTTTGTCTCTGTTTCTCAATAGTCAAAAATGTAGCTGGAAAACTATATTTCCCAATTCGCAGGCCCAGGTTAATAGCTATCAATGCAAAGAGAATGAATATTTATTTATCTTCTGCCTTCATCTTTCGACGATGGATCCTGTCTCCCACAATAGCCTTCTAACGAGGGGTTCCCCTCATTGCACATTCTGGAATTCATAGGACAACGTGGAGCGGTTCATTCTTTTTCTCCATCATGTGAGTCACGAGAATTGAACGACAGACTCTGAAGGAGACACCTTTTCCCACCACTGTTGTGGAATAATCTTTTTGTATACTGTGGAGATATGTCACTCAGATTGAGATTTTGGAGGCAGGGAGGACTCTGGGAAGAGGAAGGGCAGAGTCATGAGGAGACTCCAGGGATGCAGAATAATCGATGTAGGCTTTACAGAGCAAAGGTATTTGAGCCACGTAAAAGAACCTAGATTAAAAGATATGGGCTAGCAAATTGTGAACATTGGAAGAGGGGGAAGGGAGCTACGAGAATGAGAAGGGAAGAAAAGGAAAAATGCAGAGGTCATGAGGGAGCAGAAATGTTGAGTCAGGTGTAGATTAGAAGAAAGGATATGTGATAGGGTTTTTGGTTGGGGGGGTGGTAGGGGAGGACGGGAGGGAGAAAGGAACTGGGATTGTCATGTAATTCAATCTTGTTTATAACTCAAATTAAAAATAAACAAAACAAGAAAAAGATATGGGCCAATTTAAGTAATAAGAACTACTTAGAAACAACCCTAAGCTATTGGCCAAGTTTTGCTAAACATGAAATCTCTGTGGGGTTATTTCAGAGCTGCTTGGCCGGACAGAAAAATCTGCCTACACACCATGCCATCTCTCCCACCCTGATACAACACCTAGAGCCTATTAAGGAATTATGTTAAATAAAATGAGCCAGGTGCAGAAAGGAAAGTGTTGTATAGCTCCACTCAGAAGTATGTCTAATAATTTGATTTCACAGAAGAGGAACATAAAATGGTGATAAACAGAGATTGGCAAGGATAGGAGAGAAGGAGGAGTTCTCTTATTTGGCTGCTACTAAGTTCTGGTTACATAGTAAAAATAAGATCTGTTGCTAAGTAAAGTCTATAGGATGGTATGAAGCATACACCTCAATGATGGGGAATGTACTGTGTATGTTTATCTTATTGATTATTGAATAAAATACTAACAGCAAGTTAGGACTAGGAGTCAAAGAGGATTCTGGGAAATGTAGTAGATAAGTGGTGATCCAGGCAGGAAGTGACATAGCAAAGAGACTTATATTTAAAGAAGGAGAAACAGGAAACGTCCCCCTTTTTCCCCTCTGCTCCTGCTCCAGCGGCACAATGTGATTCACCGGCAAGGAGGGACGCCGATAAGGCATCCAATAAGATAAGTCTTATAAAATATATAGATTTATGATCATTAAGACTGAGCTAACAGATGAGGAATCCTAGTCATTGGCCAAGCAGCTTTGAACCTAATACACGTTTCTGTGTATTCATTTGGGCCCTAACTCAGGTGGGCGGCTGGCGTAAAGCTCACACATGGTGGTGGGGCTCAGGTGGCTTTTGGCAGAAAGATTTATCGTAACACTTCAAAATGACTACAAAAAGGATTTTCAATGTTTTTACGACAATAAAGTAATAAATGTTTAAGGGCATAGTACACTTATCTAAACTTGAATATTACATAATATATGCACATGTTCCATAATTTTGTGAAAATGTTAATTATCAATTAAATAAATTGAAATAGTTGTAAATCACATAGCATTGTTCAGAAATCATCCAAATGGTGTTAATTTTGTTTTTACTAGGATATTTCAATATCTATGAATAAGTATTCCACAAATTGTTTTAGATCCTTACCAATATATCCAAGTATGCCTAAAAGTGACCAGCTAAGTCCATATCTTGGGCATGTTATTACTCTGTCCGCAGGTACATAGCTAAAATACATCAATGTAATAAGCAACAACAGCGGCATAATTTCTAGATTTAGCCTGCTGTAGCTCTGAGATATGTCTGGATTTGTTCTGCCCTAGGTTGTACCAATTTTGCCAATATGTATGTGCCTCAACTGGCAGAATGTTAGGTTCTTTACAGTTATATTTTCTTTTTCAGATTGCTATAATGTTTGTTGTGATACTTGGAATAAGAAATATCCCCTCTAGGCTCATGTGTCAAAACCTAGGTCCCCATTGGTGTCACTATGTTAGGAGGTTCTAGAACCTTTAAAAAATAGAATCTAATTGAAGAAACATCACTGTGGGGCATGCCTTTGGTTGTACCTATAGTTGACCCTTCATACCTCATCCCTATTTCCTGTCCTCCATGAGGTGAAGAAACTTCTACCACATATTCCTCCATCATGGTGTCCTGCTCAAACGAATGGGACCATGAAACCATGGACTAACATCTCTGTAACAACAAGCCAAAATATCTTTTTCTTCTTTTCAATTGTTCTCTCATGGTTTTCCTCACTGCAAACAAAGAATACATCTTTCTGCATGCCAGTGGTTATCTACATGTGGGTCATGACCTCTTTGGGGTCAACATGACCCTTTCAAAGGAGTCATATATCAGATATCATCATGGCCATCATCATCATCTTCATCATCATCACCATCATCATCCTGGACAACCAACACACAACTCTTGTCCTGTGCCAGGCATTTTCTAATGAGTAAATGAGTAAATCAATTAAAAGATTAAATTAATGTAATTGAATCTTCACATTGATTTAATTAATTAAAATACATATCTACATTTTCAAATATTTGATTCTGGACATGAAAGTGCCTTTGGGTTAGGTTTTGAACTCAATCTTATTTGCCTTTATACTTTGCTTTGACATATTCAGTTATTGCTAAATAAGAGACTCTGATATTAGCTAAAGCAAGCAAAGTTCAATTATTATTACTAATGGGCCATTTATCTTTCTCATCTTAATAATTTAAAACCTTGTTCCTAGATGAATACTTTTGCAATGTCTCACTACTTCTTCGTAATGAATCTGTTTCTTAACCAAATGAGGGGAAATAAAATGAGTCTTCTCACGCCCTCAGTAGTGCAGGGGGTTACAAACACAGCCCATTATCAACAGGGACTTGTAACCACTTAGAATGCAAATGTGAGAAGATGTGAACCAAAAGTGTGGTTGTACTCTGACCTTCCTGTGTACACCAGGTTGTGTGTAGCTGTACTCACACACTAACTTCGTTCCCTCCAACCTTTTCTTTTTTTTTCCTTGGCTACCCCTTCCCAACACCTCCAGTGCTGGTCACAAAAGCTTTTCTCTCCTCATCTGTTTGACAACACTGTGTGCTTTGCTTTTAAAGTGAAGATGTGGATCTTATGTGTGTTATTTTCCCCTCTGCAGAATCTTCTTTCCTGGAATAGCCTCCACTAAAAGCTCTTTGAGCAAGACTACATGGTACCTTTTGGTTATAACTTTCCCCCTAACCTCTGCAAGCTTTTAAGTGGGTAGGTGCAGACAATAGATACATGGTAGATATATATTGATAGTTTTTACAAACTTATGGGGAAAGAGGTTGAGGTGGCTTTTAATTGTTATTGAAATACTGTCTTAGATGACATGGATGCTGCACTCATGAACTCACAGTAGTGATGGTTACCTGCACAAGGTCAAGCTGACAATATAAGTTAACGCACCCAGCACTGATTGCCTGGGTGAGTTACATTTCTCTTGAATATACACTCAGTTGTGAAGTTATAGGGTCTTATGCTAATCCTCTTTCTTTCCTCTCTTTAAGAAATTCTAATCTCTATTCCCATCAACAACATTCAAACATTTCCTTTCTTTATTACATCACACAATCTTCTTTTTTTGACAACAAACACCCTCATAGATTGGAGATGATTTCACTCTATGGCTTTAATTTCTACTCCTCCAAAGACTGCTGACAAAACTTTTTCATATATTTGTTGACCATTTTTTATGTGATCTTTTGAAAAAATCCATTCAGTTCTTTGCTTGCTGGGTGTACTTGGTTGATCTTTTGAGATTCTTTTGCTGTCTGTGGGGTATTAAGCCCATATCCTAGTTATTCTTGGCAAGCAATGAACTCTTTTCTGCAGATCATCTTTTTCACTGTGTAGACTTTTGGCCTGCTTTCATTTCTGTTACCTTACTTTAGGAGTCATATCCAAATGACCAGTGCCAGACAATATCATGGGCTTTCTTTGTTTTCTTCTAGTGCTTCCAAATTTCTGGGTTTATTTAAGTTTTTGATCCATTCTGTAAACACTCTAAGTAAAAGACCTAATTTCATTCTTCTGCAAGTTCATACACACAGATTCTAATACCATTTGTTAAGGAATTTAAACCTTGGGACAGATATGGAGGAAAGGGAGCCTTTCTATGCTTTCATGGGGAATCAGTTTCTATGGAAAATGGTATAGAAGTTACACAAAAAAATTAGAAGTTGAACTAACTTATCATCCATAAAATCTTAGGTACCTGTCCAAAGGAAGTTGAGGTAGTAGCAAAATACAGGTCTACACTCACATGATTGTGCCAATGTTACTCACAGCTGAGCTAGCAAAACAAATAAGTGCCCATTAACATGATGTGAGCATGACCTAGGAAAGTTCATGGGTTGGAGGCCTGACCTTCAACGTGGCAGTGTTAGGAAATAAGGCCTAATAGAGAGCATTTTAGGTCATGGTAACATTCCTCTTGAAAATTGATTGATGTAATTTCCATGAGAGTGAATTAGTTATCACAATAGCAAGCTATTCATGAAGACCCTTTCTCTGTTCCCATTTTACATGCACTTGCCTGACCTTTTGATCTTTCGTCATTTTATCAAGCAATGCAATTACTCCCCAAAAGCCAACAAGATGGCAACATTATCCTCTTGGACTTTGGAGCCTTCAGAACACCAAGCCAAAGTAAATTACCTTTTCTATATGAATTATTCAATTTTAGGTATTCTTTATTTGCTTTTAATTTTTATTTATGTGCATATATATGTGGGCAGAAGAAAGTGCATATGTGTGTGCAGGAGCCTACCCAGGCACAAAAAGATACAAGGCCCTAGGATTACAAGCTGGAATTATTGGTACTTGCATGCCATCTGATATGCTGGGAGCTTAACTTGCATCTGCCACAAGAGCAGTTTATCCTTCTAACTGCTGAGCCATTTCTCCAGCCTCCTTCTCCCTTAAGTTTCAAGTATTCGGCTATACAAACATAAAAACGAACTAAGACATCAATTGAAGAATGAATGCACAGCCCAAATTCAATAGTAATGTATGTGTGCATATTGCTATTGAATCACAAGCAAAAGAAAGAAATCCTGTCATTTGTTTCAATAGAGGTGAACCAAGAGGGCTATATAAGTTAAATAAGCCAGGAAAGAAAGACGACTTTATAGTTTCACTTATATATGGACTTAAGAAAATTAAATGTTAAATTTATTTAAGTGGATTTATTTGAGTTTGTCCAGGGCTTAGGAGTCAGGTAAATAAGGAGATATTTATCTAAAAGGTACAAAACTGCAGCTTTAAATTTAGTCTTAGGATTAAAGCATACAACTGGGCAACTATACTTAATAATTCTGTACTGTGCTTGGCATTTGTTAAGCAGTGAGTTCTTAAACATCCTCACTAAAGACAAAGTAACTACATTTTGGTACCAGATACAGTAATTAATTAAATAAATTATTATCTCACAGTATATACACATATCAAATGATCACAAATTACACAATGACACTTGAAATGAATATAATTTTGTTTGTCAATTATATATAAATAAGACAAAAAATTTATGGTTATTAAATAAAAACGATTAAACTATGAGGGAATAAACTATAAAATATAACATAAACTTAGTAAAAGTAGAATAATTGTCCCTTTAATAAAATTATTAAAAAGTTCCTCAGACTTAAAGGAAGAATAAAAGTTACTTTTGCAAGAATGTTCAAATTTATCTCACAATATCCAAACTTAGCTTCAAAAAATGCTATCAGGACTAGTAATTTCTGGGAAATTCTATTTCTGAAACCTTCAAGGGTCACATAATTTAATACTATTTTGTGTATTACAAATAGACAATAATTCCTTGCCCATATTGAAGAATCTATGTCTTGTTAATGTAGCTGGGGAAAAAGGTTTCTTTTTGGAAATAGATAGTATAACATTAACTGAAAATAAACATGAAGCATGCCAATTTTAATTTAAAAACAAGGATGGCAAATGAAACTGAGCTGGTGAGAGACGTTGGAATGAGTGAGTTAAAGCATGGCTACTTAGCTAACATGAAATTCTTGAGGATCATGATTAAGTCTAGCTTTTAAACCACTAATTCTGTAGCCAGTGCTGCCTACTCATAATCTCCAAAGGCAATTCTAATCTTTCTAACTAGACCAGGCTTATTCTGACAGGACATTAGATGATAAAAAAACAGTACCTTAAATTAATAGGAAATGAATATTTATTCAAAAGTACTAATGGAATTTAATCAATTAAAATGTAATTTTAATTAAAAATTATAACATAATTTTAATATATTATTAAAAACAATATGTAAGGCTCTTGGATTATAGATTACTTTATATTAGAAAATAAAACAAAGTAACCTAGGTATTAAATAAAAAGGAACTGGGCACACAAATGGTATTTGAATCTAGATTCTGTGTGGAAGAGAAAATATGTAGCATTCCTCTAAGTTTAGTTTATTCACTTAGCACAATGATCTACAATTGCATTTATTTCTTGCAAATGTCATGTTTCATTTTTCTTTACAAGTGAATGGATTCCATTGTATATGAACCACATTTCACATTTGGGGGGGGGCAGGATTTCTCTATGAAACAAGACAGGGTTTCTCTGTGTAACAGCTCTGGCTGTCCTGGAACTCACTCTGTATACCAGGCTGCCCTTGAATTAACAGAGATCCTCCTGCCTCTGCCTCCCAAGTGATGGGATTAAAGGCGCGTGCCACCACTTCTCAGCCACATTTTCTCTTTTAAGCATTCATTTGTTGAAGGCACATAGACTAACTCATAAAATGTGTGATTATATATAAATGATTAATAAACTTAAGTTCATTTAATAAATAAAATACGAAATCATTTTACCAGTTCAATAAAACTAGAATTGTAAATACAGAGAAGTTGATGTTCTCATAACTGATAGCACAGTTTTGGGAGCTGTTTCAATCACAGTTGGCCAGTGTTAATAAAAGGATTTTGAAATGAACAAACTCAGAGTATTGTATACCTAAGGAAGTAAGCCTAACACCAAATTTTACATATGGCCGTGTGTAAAGATATACAATATATATAGCCCCGTGGCATTGTATTACACGTGTTATAATACACACTAATGAAAATATGTTACATAAGCAAGTGAAAAAACATGAGCTCAATCCATCAGCGTTCATTTGTAGTAAGCACAAAAGCTGTCTTTGATTGAGGTAAAACCCAGAAAAAGGAATCTAGAGACAAGATAATACTGGGAACTTGATCTTTCCTATCTTGCCTATGGTAGACAAGTGAGCTGAGAATGTTTCCCATATCCCATCCCACCCCTCCCATGTTTCTGTCACTTAGCTCAAGACTCAAAGTCTTAGAAGAAATACACTTGATTTAGCTGCCAGTCCCCTGGCTTGAGAAGAAACAGGAAGCTTAATTTATAACCGCAAGAAGCCTAAGCACAATGGGGAAGTGTCCTTAATAGGACATTAGCAGTTGTTGAATGGAGACAAATGCTCTCAATAGCTAACGTTAAATACTCATTTTTTTCAATTCTTCCCCATTATTAAAATCATCAATGTGTGTTTGTACATGTATTACAAGCATAAGGAAAAAAGCAAAAATTATATAATAGCATAGTTAACAGCCTCTATCTGTTTGATTACAATTTAATTTTATTCTAAACTCTCTGTGTGTGTATGTGTGTGTCTACATTTCAAATAATGAGATACTCCCTTGTTGTAATTAAAACATAAAAAGTATGAATTTTAACATACTCCAGAATACATGACATGATCTGCTATTAGCTTCTAAAGGCCACATATTACATATGAAGAATCTTACTGCACAAACTAGATTTTTATTTCCAATCTTGAAAATACTGAATTATAGTGAGACAATTTTTCTCTGACTTTGCATACAGATACACTTTCTCTTTGATCTGGGAAATTCATCTTAAGAATAAACTCATGAAAGAGAGAAGAGAAAGAAAGGGTGGAGAACTGGATTGGGGTGAATATGATGTCTTTGAAAGAAATTGTCTATATAAAACTCAAGACCAAGTACAATGAATACATGTCAGTAAGAAACAATTTAAATGTAAAAACCAAATAACCCACAGAGATGCTACATTGTACTAGAGAAATTGGTTCAGTTTTATACAAGACCAGACTTGTTCTCAGTCTCCAAATGACATCATTCCAGTTCAGAGCAAGAGACTCTGCAGAAAGAAGGTCTTTCAGCTGTTCTCTTCCTCAGAATTCCCTGAATGCCACGATCAAATGACCATGTGACTGGTCTCGTGATTCTTGGAACATCCTCATTTTACAATGATTTATTACCTGAAGCGATGTGATGCGGAACTCTGAATCTAGTGGCATGGAACACAACACTATGCTCAAAGTTATTAGGATCAAAATCAAAGTCAGGGAACATACTGCAACTTAGTCCATAAGTCCCTTGGTTCTAGCTCAGGTTCCTCCATAATTTCAGTGCTTATTGACAGAGGTGCATAGCATAGTGAGACATGTGAATAGAACTGTCAAGATTTTAGCCGGATGAGCCAACACTCCTATTTCCCATCATCAGTGGGATAATGAATGCATTTTAAGTATAAATTATCTCCTTTCACATAATTGTATCCTTCTCAAATCCTAGACTCTAAACCAATACAATATTCTTATGAAAAGAAGATTGCATTTTAATACCCAAAGATTAGAGTCAATGATATGTAGTATAATTACCAATATAAAATATTTTGTCTTTCTAACACTCACATTGCTTTTAGAAAATTCCAGAATAATGATGAACTAGGTAATCATTAACTTTAAAGTGGAAATAAACTATCATGTAACTTAGGAATTTTATAATGAAAAGGTGGCTTCATTCTCATTCAAATGGAAGTATATGGCTTGAAGCATATAGGCAGTAGTTAGTAAATTCTATTTTATTAGTGTGAATTTGCTAATGTGATCGCTAAAACCACCTCACTATAAGTCATGTGCTCCAAGACTTATCCAAATAGGCAATTCTCTGCAATGCTGATGAGTAGGAAGACACAACATCTCAAAGAGTGACTACAACTAAGATTCTAATAACTATAAATTAACATTGAGGCAATTCAGGGTCTTGGTTAACATTTGTTGTTTTATATTTTCTAAAACTTTAACTGTTTGTGAGGTTTGATTGGAGAAAAGGAACATTATAGGAAAACATGCAACATTAACTTAAAGCCTTTTTGATTGTTCTCTTGTTTCATGATTGTTGTGATCACAACTGAAAGTTTAGCAGTTGAGGAAAAGCAAACGACTGTTTATATGAACGCACATGGAACAGATACTTTATTCATTATGCAGGGATTTTCTTCACTTCCTGAACTATTTCAGATCAAAAATTTAATATCCAATGAATGTGAATTTAGTTATCAAATACATGCAAGCCTAGAGACAAAAATTATTTGGAAAAACCATATGCATCTTTGCTTGTAATGTTAAAATGTTGAACTAAAACTTATTCTGCCTATTATTGTCCTTCTTGAGAAGTATTTGTTGATAAATCTAATAGCAGGCTGGTGGTTTATTCTGTGATTATAGCAGAGACAAGCTCTGTAGAGTGAATACAATGTCAAATGAATTAAAATAATGGGACATGGTCACAGCATTTGGGGAAAAATATTTTTTCAATGACTGGATAAAAACATAAACAAATTTTCTTTCCCATTTTGTAAACTGGCAAATCACAGTTTGTTGCTAGTTACATTACATAAAATGTACCCCAAAGAGCATTTGTCAAGACCCACACTGATGCTTGCAAAGGGAAATAAGATGAGTGCTCTGTTTCTCTGCCTACAGATAAAAAGGATTCTGAGCTTTTCCACTCTTATCTGGTTTATTCTGATGGCTTATATGCCAGAGATGTGATCTTACAGTTTTATTAGATATCTGACTGTTTGTTGGAAGTGGCCTTCAGTCTCCAGATGAGATGACCTCCGGATAATACTCTTCTGGGGCATTCTGTTCTGCTTCAGATTATCGGCCCCAAAGGTTAAACTGTCGGGGAGGAATGCAAGGGATTTTTACCTTTTATTCTCAGACTGCAGGTAAAATGGCTTGTCAGCTTCTATCTGGGATCAATAGTCTCTTGGGGCTGCTGGAGGAAAATTGATCTTGTTTGATTTAGTTGAAGGTAATGCTCTCCATATAACCGTTAAAGTTTATTGTTTATTGATTTGATAGGCAAGGATGCTTTGTGCTTTTGTTGCTTTCTCTTGACAAATGACTTTACTAGCATACTATGTAGCACACACAGCTTATCATACTAGATGCTTTGGAATCCTACACTAGGATCTGATCTTTGCCATCCCAAGAGGGCAATTACTATATTAGTAGTCTTCACGTTCGTAAAAACAAACAAACAACAACAACAACAAAAGAAAAACAAGGACCATATTATTAAATTTGAAATACCATTCAAGCAGCAGGACATATGCCTTCTCCTGTTTGAAACAAATGCAGGCCTAGCCACTTGGGGTTTAAAGGGCAGAACAGAAGGTCATCCTT
Organism: Cricetulus griseus; assembly: GCF_003668045.3. Taxonomy (NCBI): domain Eukaryota; kingdom Metazoa; phylum Chordata; class Mammalia; order Rodentia; family Cricetidae; genus Cricetulus; species Cricetulus griseus. The sequence goes on from NC_048597.1 coordinate 18,591,316, forward strand.
TTTGTCAATATGCAAATGGAAAGCAGTTTCCGACAGAAGGTCAAAGCATGATGGACCATAGACCTCATCAGGACTGTGCCACCAGGAGTGATTTTGCATTTGGAAGCTGGTCTCAGAAAACCCTCTCAAACATTTCCTAGAGTCATGACAGGATGCAATTCCCCTTGATAAACAGTCTAAATAGTGTCACCGCATGGCGACCCCAGCATGGGCACCGTATGCCATCTTTTACTAATGGTAAAAGTTACCTGAGACCCAGTACCTGATGCGGCGATTTGAGACTTTGTTTTGTATGTTGAGTATGGATGATAAAAGTTATATCGAAGATCACATTTTGACCCTCCAAAAGATGTCTGGAACATCACATGCAGTTTCTGAAGTACATATTTTTAAGGCCTCAAGTTTATATGCATCTATGCATCAGAATGAGAAAGTTCACCCAGGAATATATGACTTGGAGATGAAAAAAAAAAAAAGAAAGACATTTACACTAAACATCTATGCCCCCTTGCACTGCGATGTTTTCCATTACATGCAGAAATTTTGTCTGGCACAAGTGTCTAACTATGGCCCTTTCTGCAACAATGCATCTATTCTTCCGATTGTAAGCAGATCGTGATATTATTTATTAACAGGAGACTGTGGAACCATGTGCAATCCCAGTATAATTATCGTTTACAATGCTTAATAAATCATGTTGAATCACATACATGCACGTTATTATTGCCAAGTAAAAGGCCAACAAACCATGCTGCGTTCTACTTCAGTGACTAGGGCGATGACACAGTCACACAGTGCATTTTCATTGTCTCTAGTTTCTGTGAATTCACCCATTTCTAGAATCAGAATCAAGGTGGAGAACAAACCAATTAGTCCATTCTTTATTTAAACCTTTCCCACAGACACATGTGAAACTAAAGGTCGGCGAGCTGCTCTTGCTGGCCCCAGGCTGATGGACTCTGAACCCTTCAGTCACCTTTCACCTCTTGTCCTCCTTGAGACCAGAGGAGCCTGCTGGGTCCCCAAATAGCTCATGCAGCTGCCCTTAGCTTTCACTGTCACCCCTCAAAGAATGTCCTGCCTGCTGGATGCATGGCTTCCAGTAAATAAATGTCTCAATCCTAGGGTGATATATTTTCATTCCTTCAGGTAAAATTCTCTATTTTGTTTCTTATCTGTAATGTGGATAATAACATTAGGACATATTAAATATTTTGTCATGACTGATTACCTGAACACTGGTTACAGGAAAATTAGATAAATTTTGCCTATTATGTTGGTGCCTGAATTTCCTTAAGAAGAAAAAGGGTACCCTATAACTAAATTAGACATGAGAAAGTAAATATAGTGAGCATATGCACACACATGCACACACACACAGAGACACACACAGACCACACACACAAAGACACACACACACACACATACACACACACACACACACACACACACACACACACACACACACACACAAAACACCCAAAAGGACAACTGACTGGGATAACAACCTTATTCATGGAGGAAATAAGGGAGCAAGACAAACACCAGAATTAAGAGGGCTAAACCAGAGAGGCCACCTGGTTTAAAGGCTGCACCCTCTGTGCCAGATGACTTTTAGGATATTTTATTTCTGAGAAGAACATTATAGGCATTATCAAGGAGATTGTGTTGAATCCACAGAAGGCTATTTTAACATATGATCAAAGTATAGAAATGCCTTATTCATTAATTGGATAAGGTCGGAACACAGTGAGAAGTGGTATACTGCTGTGGGTATCGTGTTAACAAAAAGGGAAACGTGATTAAAGGAGAAGAAAGCTAAGAGGGAGTGAAGTCATTTGAAATCACTCATCCATTCAACATGTATTTACTTAGTAACTACAATAACAAAGAACCACCAAGAGGAACAGAAGGTCCAATTTTGGACAACAAAGACAAAAACTCCCCACTCTTCCAGTATCTACATATTACTGGATAGTAAAGAATTTAGTCAGGGTTTTCTAGAGGAACAGAACTTTCAGAAATACACACACACACACACACACACACACACACACACACACACACACACATTCTTCATTTAAACCTTTCCCACAGACACATAAAGGTCAGGGACCTGCCCTTGCTGGCCCCAGGCTAATGGTCTCTGAACCCTTCAAGCAACCTTTTACCTCCCAGTCGTCTCTGAGGAACCTGCTGGGTTCCCAAATAGCTCATCTAGCTGCTTTTAGCTTTCACTGTCGGGGTGGGAGGGGGAGGGAAATTAATTGATTGACAGATATAGATACATATCTGGATGAATATAAATGATATAAATATTGGGATTTATTAGAATGGCTCATAGGCTGAGGTTCAGCTAGTCTAAAACAGTGGCTATCTACAAATGGAAGGCTCAGGAATCCAGAGTTGTTCAGTATATGGGGATTGATACTTTTTATTATTATTCAATTGTGTTTAGAGACAAATGCTATGCAGTTCTAACTGGCCTTGATTCTTTGAGCATCCTGTCTAGGCCTCCCAAGTGCCAGGGCTAAAGTAGTACATTATGGCTGCCTCCAGTTTGACTTTTAAAGCAGGAGTCTTTTAAAGCCTGTTATGCAGAATTCTGGCTTTTCCCAGAAGGTTTTCAGTGAGTTCATGAAAAGACATCTGTCTCCATGACAATGCTTTGAGGCTCCTTGCTGTTGGTACCTCTTGGTGGTTGTGAACTGATGGTTAAAGCAACAGGGTTAACATACTAGTAGGAATGAGACAGTGACAGTGGTCACCAAGGTCTCCAACTCCTCGCACTCACTGGAAAAAGAAAACAAAACCCAAAATAAACCACAAACCCCCAAATTTCCACTTAGATAACCTTTGCTTAAATGTAATTAAATTTCTACTTATTAATACATGTTTTAAACATATGTAATGTTTGGAGAAAAAATACATGAAATACCTTTGCCACCACTGACACTTTTTAAGGATCAAGTTTGTGGTATGAGCTAATCTAATCTTTTGGGAAAAAAGTGCATAAATCAACTCAAAATCAAAGTTATTTTGCAAATGATCAATGCCCATGATGTGTAAAGTCCAGCAGAATGAAGCGATCCATTCAAAGGACAAGATAGATCAATCAGTTTCAATTTGACCTAGACCGAGTGTGAACAAAACACTGCCACGGTTTCAGATTCGTTATTACAACTGGCTGCTAAAAAACTATCAATTGTTTATTTGGAGTGCAACATCAAAAATAATATCCCCAAGTGGCTGGGGAGAGTTGAGTGAGTAAAGTGTCACAGAAACACGAGGAGACCAAGTTTACATCAGCATAGCGCTCCAGTTCTGTAACCCAGCATTGTGAAAGGGGTCAGGGCAGAGACAGGAGCAATGTCTAGATTTCCTCTCTGGAGGGACAGAAAGTGGCAGAACAGAACAACTGATATCTTCCCCTGGCCTTCACCCTTCACGCCTGCACCTGTTCTCACATGTACACCTCTCTCTCTCTCTCTCTCTCTCTCTCTCTCTCTCTCTCTCTCTCTCTCTCTCTCTCTCACACACACACACACACACACACACACATACACGAGTGGGCATGAGCACACTCGAATGTAGGTATCTACACATGCACCCCCAAACCCAGAGTCCGTAATTTATACAAAGAGATGTTAAGATACTCTATACTCTTCTAAACTGAAATATCTACGTGAAGCTAACCTTTCCTTACATATTTTTGGTTGTGAGCCTAGCCTTTAACAGCTAAGCTATCCCTCCAGCCCTCCTTACATATTTTAAAGTGAAATAGATAACAAAAGATTCAGAGCAGAAAAAAAATTACAAGAATCTAGATAGCTTCTACTAAACTAGACTTTTAAAATTTGGCAAGCTTTACACAACCTCAAACTTATTATTTCACTTAAGGAATATACAGTTGATTTTCATAAAAATTGCAGTTTATCTAATAGGTCTATTATCTTCAAACAAAGTAATGCATACCTTCAATTCTTTTCACTTTTAATGTACAATGTGAAAATACCAACAGAAAGCCAATATAAACTTGCCAGACTAAGCAAAACAAAACAAAAGATGAAAAAAATTGAATTTCAGCCAAACATGACACCAAGTAATATGTAGTGTATAACTACATTAAACATTTTTCATTATGTTTCTGAAATTAACATTTAACTGGACATCCTAAGTTTTATCTTACATGCGTTCTCAATTATTCAGAATATAAAGACGTTTCAAAAGTGGTTTTAAAACCACTGTTTTGGTGAATTCTATAGTTTAGCATTGCTCCACGCTGGTTTTGTTTTGACCTTACTCAAGACTAACAGAGTTTAACATCAATTAATTATTTTACAACTCTCATTGACTCTAGGACTGATTGCTTCCACACAGCTTGAGTTGTTGTCAGTTCTAGACATAGCTGATCTGCATTTGTATTTAAACGTTTTAAGATTTATTTATTTTATGTGTATGAGTATCTTGCCTGCATCTTCATATGCATATCGTGTGCATGGCTGGTGCCTGCTGAGGACAGAGGCACTAAGTCCCCTGAACCTGCAGTTACAGACCTTTGCAAGCTGCCCTGTGGATATAAGTCCTCTAGAAGAGCAGCCAGTGCTCTTAGCAACCGAGATATCTCCCATTTCCCTTACAAGTGCATTTTGTTTAAGTAGAAAATGGATGTATGGTAGTAACAGACAGATGGAGTTATGTTTTAGAGCATGTTTCAGAAATATTGATGGTAGGCTTCTATGCACTGTGTTTTTGAAATAACGCTGGAGATGCTCTCAAACTACACTAAGGAGTGAACTTCCTCTAAGCCTATTCCTTAAAGACTTTTCACCTAAAAGTAGAAAGAGAAAGAGTATTGGATCTAAAAGACTTAGCATTCGAGAGAAGAAGCCTTACAGAAAAGTCCCTACCATTTTTTTTCATTTAATGCTGGCAAATACTTTGCATATCTGGGTTGATTAAGTGGCATGATTGGGCTGATATTAATAGCATTTTGTAGCACTTGTGACAAAGAATAGATTTGGAAATGCATCACAACCTAACATTTCTGAAGTTAGACCCAACTTTATTAAATGACTTATATCTCTCTTTTAGCACACAGAAACTCCACCTAAGGAGGCTTTCACTAAAGCCTCCTGTAAGGTTTAGGGGGCTAAAATGAAAGAGATTCAGATTGCTACAGGATCTTGAATTATTCAAGTTCTTCATTGAAGTTTTGCCCCTGAATAATAAAAATGTGAATTTTTTAGGCATTTAGGAATTTATAAACTAAATTCATGTTAGGAATACAAGTCTCATCTTTTATTGGTATAGAAAAGGTATATATCCAGAGACAACTTGACAGTAGCTAGCTGCCAAATTCTTGAGATAATTACAAGAATCCTTTTATCTTTTATATGCATTTATGGATATATTTCTATCTGCAGTTGACATTTAAAATCAGTAAAATATCAGCACCATTTCCTATTTTTAAAAATAATAAAGCAGGGTCACTCTTCACACACAGCTTCTTAACTTATTTTCTTGCAATGTGTCTTGGACCTCATCACACAGCAATGTCTACTCTTATCTTTTATTTGCTACTGAGTGTGGAGATACCAAACTTGTTCAACCTTTCTATATTGAAAAGCAGTTTTTTTGTGTGATTTCAATCAATGCTTCCAAGAAGGTGATCACACAAGTCATTTTTGTGCAACTGTAGGAAATTCACAGAGCAGTGCAATGAAATAAAATATTGTTTGGCATGGTGGTACAGACAGAGAGGATATGCATATACAACGAATTACATTCTCACTCATTCTGTGGCAGTTATATAGAGGATTCTATTTTCCTAAGAGTTCACAGGTTTGGAAATGTCAAAAGAAGTCATCTAAATGGAATCTGTCTCTGTCCTATTAGACTGCGTTTGATACCCCAAATTGCTTTGTCCAGCATCCATTCTCACCCACAGCTAGTATGCACAAGCTGAAAAATTAAAATTGCATTTGTCGGACGGGTTGGCAGCTAGGTTCCATCAGAATCCAATAGAGGAGGAAGCCAAGTTGGAGGCATGCATTTTACTGGTGAGGATCAAGGCCCACGTGACAGTGTATTCCTGATTCAGCGTCTTCCTGGAACAGCAGGGGCATGGCTCTGGACCACAGCAGGGTAACCTCAGCAGGGACCAAAGTCATCAAGAACCGCCAGACTCATCATTTGTTATCTCCCTGCATCTACAGCGGTAGTTCACCTGTTCCTAGCAAAGGTGGAGAGTTTCCAGAACCTACAAAATGTTCCTGGGAGTTAAGGCCCAGATACTTCCTCCATCACTTCAATAGTTTTGTACATTCCCAGTTCTCTGTATCAAATTCTGTATTGCTTCTATTATCGACAGAAAGAGTCAGCAGATTCCTGCCTGTCACTAAATACAGCCCAGCACCTGTTTTCACACAGTCTACAAGCTAAAAATAGTTTGCATATTTCACAGGTTAGGAAAAAATCAAAAACTAGTAGAATTTGTGACATGTGAAAGCCATATGAGATTCAGATTTCAGTATCTATGAGCTGACTTTTACTGGGGCTAACCCTCCCTTTCATTTGTACATTAACTATGGCTGCCTTTCCATTTCAGAAGAGGAACTGCAGATTTGTGGCCCGGTGAACCTCAGTTTAAAACACTTGCTATTTGCTCTTTCACTCACACACATACAAAAAAAGTGATTGACAGCTTCTGATCGGGTATGGAACTAACTTTCTTGGTTGAATAGAACCGTGTGTAATATAGATGCTAGTGTGTTACAAAACGTAAAACTTACCAGCAAGCTCTCCCAGGTCCCTTCAGCATAATTTCCAACTATCTAACTCTCCCAGGCCTAATGCAACCTCCATCAGTGTCTAGTTGGATGAATGCAGCCTTTGCCCCATCAAAATGAAACTTCTCTTTACAACAAATCCAGACCACTACAGAAAAGCACAGGCAATCAAAACACAGATTTTGAAGACCAATCTCAATGGATACTCCTGCACCTGCAGTTCAAGAACATTGAGTAAGAAGGGAGTGGAAAGATTGTAAGAGCCAGAGGACAGGAGAGTTCGTTGGGAGATTGTGTCTTCTCGTAGTGTGGCAAGATACACCCATAAAGTTTCATCAGCATGAAAGCCTATCCATGAGCAGAACAAGAAGAACCGTAAGCTTTCTAAAGTAGATGGAGAAAAGCCAACGAGGCTTCAACAGTATACAAAAACTACAGGCTACTAAGACCTGCTGAGAATGGGAGGAAAAGTCGTCCACGTGGGAGGTCAGACCAATTGGTTATCCAGTACCAAGGGATCAGCTTGAAAATATACAGACTGAGATTATACAGACTGAGCAGGGTATATTTAAGAATACGCATGTATATACATATATGTGATAATAGCAATTAATTTTAAACGAGGCCATTAGTTTGAAGGAGAGCAAGGGGATATATATAGAAAGGTTTGGAGAGAGCAAAACAATGGGAGAAATGTCATTATAGTATGATCTTAAAAATAAATTTAAAAAGGAAACAAAATCATAATGGTATATATTTTAATTATTTCTCTTTAAATTTTACGAACAATATAAACATATCCTCTTTCCTCCTTTAAGATTTTTGTTGTTAAGTGTTTGGTCACAGCAACAAGAAAAATAATGGACTCATTTACTGACATGTATCATATATGTTTGAACATAAAAGATGGATTGAAAATTATTACTCATAAACAATAAAGTCATCTCTTAGAATTTCTCATATTAAGTGGTATCACCTTATTGTAACTGTAAAATTTTGTCTGGGAATGTTTCACTAACCAAAATAATGGTACAATTAACTTTTTAAGTGAGGCAAATAAAATTACACATACTTGAAAGTTATTTCTGATATATGCCCTGATAACCACAGGCTTTGCATATGTGTACTGCTTTTATATATCATTTTAAAAAGCACAATAACAGTGACTAAGTTGTCAAAGCAGTTACCACCAGACACTTACGACTTAAGGAGCATCTCCCTCAAAATGCTGTGCCTCAACCAACCCAGGTAGGGACAAAGTTAATGAGTTGTTTTATTTTAATGACTCAAAATATCACAGCTATAGAAGACAGACTCAAGAAATACATTTGGAAAATTATTTTTACTATATTTGGGCATTATAAGATATTTATTCAAGCAATGAACTTTTTATAAAGCTGTTTTACAAAACAACATAATGGAAAAAAAGGAACACTAATTTCAACATCACTCAAAATTCCCTTTGAATAGAATCAATTTTATAAAGTGACTTTGAACTGCCTTCCTTAAAGTGCATGTGATGTCTAGAGCACACAGCTAACATGAATGCATCTGTGTTTGGGCAAGTTCAAACTTTACTGAACAACAATAAACTCACAAAGTGTCAATGGCAGTAATTTATTCTATCATGCCTGTTTTCTTGGTAGCCTGTCTGTGGTGAACCTTGGTTGTTTCATCAACTCTTATTTGCTATATTAACTCTCATATGATGCACACACACACACACACACACACACACACACACACACACACACACATATACAGATTAATTACAGAATGAGTTAAAGAGGCTTCAGTGGAATTCAAGAGTTTTCAGAATTGAGATGAGAAAGTCTGTGTTGATAAGATAATGAAGAAGCCGGTGCCAGGAGGAAGCTGCTGTTGGACCTGCTGAAGCCAGGTTTGAGAGTGAAGCTTCAGAGCACAGCTGTGAGGTGGAAGGCCAAACTGGTGTCCCCGAGATCAGTAAACAGCAAGTCCTGTTCCAGTCACATTTCCTCATCAATAATGAAGGACCGAGCCATGCTAAAGGTACAGGGACAGCTGGGGAATCCTCTGCAAGGTGACTCCTGACTCACACAATGGGTATCAGAGGACATTTTATACCTGTGGTGGTATACTCATAGACCATCGCAGAATTAGGCATCCATCCATCAATCAATCTATGGGGTCCAGAAAAACAGAAACACACTTTCTTTGGTCTGGCATGTCTGATTATTTCTTTGGCCTGTTTTTTCTGATATGACTTAATACATCCATGTTATCCCCACTGTTTCAATTCTTTCTTATAAACTCACGGGATGGCTTCTTTTCTGCTCCCATGAATAAGTCACTTATCAGCCTGTGCTTCATGGGTGGTGTCTGGTAGATGACACAGTTTCTAGGTCTACCCAAGACCTGCAGCCTGCCTCCAAATGAAATAAAAATCTACTTAGATGATGGAGTCTCTGATGCCAAGGCACAGCCTGTAAAACCACTGTTACACATTATGAAGTAGCTCAATAAGGTCATGGACCGATGGCAACATATTCAACTCCGCACACAAAAACAATATTCGTGCACGTGGATACACCTCCTGATTAAATACAGCGCCACTTCCACATGCCTGGTGATTCTGGTGAGTTCTGTAACTCGAAGACTCGTGCAGATTCTCTGCAGTTTTGACACCATCTACTTACCATTTTCTGAAATCGCATTTCCATCCTGTTAGCAATGTTGTTGGCGGTCACCACCTCATATGTAATGCTTTCTATGTGCAGACAGCAGCAGGCCATGGCCCCACCCCTCTGTCCTTGCTTAGCTCTCAGACCAAATTTCAGGGAAAAACATGTTCTCTGGACTCTCCGGCCTCAGCCAGCTTATACCAGATCTGTCTTTCAAGAAATTATTCACTGACCTCTACTGTTCAGAATTTATCACAAACAATTCTCTTTTATGTGTGATTTGAATAAAAGCAAGTTGAAAATCAAAATTATCATACACAAAAGAGCACCCAACCTTGGGAACGTTGTCCTCTTCCCAGAAACTACTTGAAGTGACTCTTGCAGCCTTTTGCAAATATATTGGTCAGTTGGGAAACATGTAGACGAAAACTAAGCGTACATTTCTTCGATGCAGGAAGCACTGTTCATGGTGTAATGCTCTAATTTTAACAACAATCCCCAATCCCAATGGTTTCCTTTATCTCTTCCTTTCCAAGAAAGCCAGAGGCAAAGCGAGTCCAATGATTTGCCCAGTATCCCATAACTAAACTAGACACAAAGAGGGTCGAGAAGGGGTGCAGGATTCCGGCAGCATACTAGTGGCACCAGTTTGTTATATAACAAACCTCCCAAATTCTATATGGATTCAGCAACATCAACAGGAAGATGCCTACTAACCAAACATCATTTTGTCTTCTTAGTCATCGGTGCAAGGCTGTAGTAATTTAACCTCTGCAACTTTTCACCCCTTCCCTTTAGTCCTGGGGATGGACATATCATTCCACGAAGCAGACATCCTTGTCCATCATACTCTAAAGGCAGAAGGTTGATTGCAGTGCTTACTATTCTGGGACCAAGGAATGGGCTCACCCCCGGTAGTTATATGGCACAGGCTGCAGAACAGCCAAACCCCTGTCTTTCCCAGTGCATTAGTGTGCACAGGTGCATCAGTGTGGTGTGCCAAGAGCTCTCTTTCTGCAGAACTGAACGGATTCATTACTCGCTTACCGGGAACAACATTTACATCTGGGCGCACTGTGAGAGAAAGTTGCCTCGGCAAATTTTCAGTCATCTCAAATTTGGTTGTGGTTGATTGTATTGTCTGTGGTTAATGGCTGAGTTTTGGAATTAACGGCAGGCAAGGAGAAGTACATGGGCTGTGGCAAGTTCCACACCTTTGTGGATAGACTTTCTTACATATCTTACACTGGCGTGTATTCACAAAGATAACGAAAACACGTTTTCAAGAGTTTATTCATGTAATAAATCATTTTTACAACAGTCCTCTTGGAATGTTACTACTTATTGGCAGTAGAGAATATTCAGGTATGTGAAATATTTCCCATTAATGTGTGAAGTATGTAGTGAAAACCCACGACTAAGCAATGGACTCCCTTGGTGTCCAGGGGGCGGACTACTGCCTGGTCCTCTTGCTTGACTCCTCAAGCCTGTATTCCTCTCACATGACTTTAACCCCCTCACGGGTTCTTTCAATGATTCTTCCTCCACAAGAGAGGCTACAATTCCCAACATTTGATCTTCAGTCTTCCACGCTTCCCATCACTTATATTTTTTAACCTCCAAGCAGATATCTGTTTGAACAGTCATTGTTTTGGAAGTTTAACATTATCTCTCTCACTTAAACAACCAGAGTCCAGTTAAGCATTCCTGTTGAGTGATCTACAGCTATTTTCTATCCCCTAAAACAATTTTCAAATGCATTTTCCCATTTTAACGGGCTGTTTCAGCATACCCCTCAATTTCAGCCTTACTTAAACTGCCTCCTGGGCTTCTTATCCAACCAATTCCCTCTTCCAGGCTTTCATAGTTCCACAGACTCACCCTTCCCCTAGCAACTCCCTCCAAACTCAGTGCCAAATCAATCCTCAAAGAGAACTTGTTTGCTGCAGAAAACCCATGAAATGATCACCTGGTGTCTGCAACCAGGAAGAACTTCTTGATGTGAAGAACCTGCCACCCTGAGATTATTCTGTCTTTGCAACCTTCTGCTGTCCTAAGAATTCATACCTACTCTGTTCCTGCCTCTTGGACTCTCCAATGCAGCTTGAACTTTCTCACCTCCATCTGTGTTCACTGCATTTCCATTGCTCAGAACTCCATGGTCCCCTTCTCAGTCCTTGAAGCTCAAGCGTCCTTCTGGGTTCAGATTAAACCTCACCTCCTGATCATACAGCACTGAGTGGTCTCCTTTCTTGATGCATTAATTTATATCACACCTCAGGAACAAATTTTTCAGAGCTTTACTTGCTACAATTTCATTGATGTTATATTATCTCCCAGAATGACTCATAAGCCTCCTGAGAACACAGACAACCAAGCAATATACATAATTTTACATCTATGGCCTTTTTCACAATAAGAACATTAGTGATTGATTGATATTTACCATTATCACTATTAAACATTTAGGATATATATCCTAGGCATGCATGCATTGAGTTATAGGAACACTTGATCTTCATGAATTATAGTCATGAAATCTGAGTACAAGCAGAATTTACAGTGGTACGGAAGACAAACATTTAGTGTCTAGTGAAACTGAAAAGAAGAAAAAAAGAGATAAGCTAAAGAAACTGTTACTTTCCCTCCTACAATGCATGAAAAGAAATTAAAATGAAAGGGGTCTGAGGAAGACAGATATTTTCATAGTGGCAGGGGGAATTTTATTTCTAAAATAATGATAAAGGTTGGAGAGAAAACAAAGCCTTCCTAGAAACTAGCCCAAAGAAATGCTAAAAGTATAATCATGTAGAAAACTTTTTGTATTTTAGAAATAAAAAGTGGTTTCATATGAAGCAATGTGAAAATTTATAAAGAAAAATCACATATACATAGATTGTTTGGTACCATACACATCTTTTCTCTCTGGCATGGCATATGCTGCGACTTTAAATCTATATATCTCTGCCAAGTTTGCTAACCCTTCCCCTGGATTTATGAGCCCAAACACACAACTGTAAATCTGCCCATATTAGGTCAGCAGCCTGTTTTACTGGGTCTATCTCTTTCAAAAAGTAAATAAAATATGTGCTGTTAATTTTTTAAACTGTTACCATGGAAATTTCAGCTGCAATGTTACTAATGCCTGTGCTTTTTTTAATTAACAGATCATTTGATTTTTATAAATATGTGCATGACCTTCTTAATATCATTTTAATTGATTTTGTTTAAATAGCTTTATTTCTAAAGCTGCAATCAATATGGTTCCTAGAAGAGGAAGCTGAGCAAAAATATTGAATGTAAGCCATTTTACAAGATGTCATTCTGTTTAATCAAATTATTTATTAGGAAACTTTTAATCATACTATTCAGATATATTTTCCAGTATGCTAAATTCATTTCCATCTTTTGTGGTTGTAAAGCTGTTTCTCATGGGTCATTCTCAAGGACATCCCAAACATGCGCTCAAGCTGCACATGCTAAACTAACTGGCTACTACCCATGGAAAAAAACTCACTGCCTTATGTGGTTCAGATCCTAAGCACATGTAGGAATGTGTCATTTCCAAAACTCACAGAGATCCGCCTGCCTCTGCCTCCCAAGTGCTGGGATTAAAGGCGTGCGCCACCAACACCTGGCAAGGCATCTCTTTTCTTGCCCTCCTCTATTCCTCCCCTGTCTCAGTCCTCTTGTTCTCCTCTCCCCTCCCCTTCTTCCCTTCCCACCCCCGTGCTCCCACTTTGCTCAGGGGTTCTTGTCCCCCTTCCCTTCTTTGAGGAACTATGCAATCTTCTCTTGGGTTCCTCCTTGTTTCCTAGCCCCTCTGGAAGTGTGGATTGTCCTCATTTTTCAAATTTCCTCATTTTCTATAGAAATTTATGTTTTAGAAAGCTTTTCTCTTTTCAAAGGCAGTCAGTGTAACCAAAAAACAACTCTCTAAGCCAAAAAAAAAAAAAAGAAGTAATAGATAAAGTTTACATGCAACATTGCTAAGTGAAAGAAGCCAATCTGATTAGGATGTATGGTGTTTTCAACTATATATAGCATTCAGGAAAAAGGTAAAATACAGAGATAACTAAACATATATGGTATACACGTGTTCAGAGGGCATGAAGGAACAGATGAACAAGGGGAAAGTGGGGTACAGGGTCCTGAAATTAGACAGCACGAAGCTGTAATGGTGAGCTGATGTCAATGTGCATTGGCCAAAATGACAGGACAACACATGGAGATTTTAATTAAAAATATTGGCTATAGTTAGTAATAAAGGAGCAATGTTCATTCATTAATTATAACAAAGATGGTAAATTAATGCTAGAAATTAAGAATATGGAAATTTAGTGATGGGAAATTGTAAGAAACTATGTTATACTCTCTGTTAAAAAATGTTATAAATAGGATAATTTAAAGAGTCTACTTTTAAAATAATATTCTCATTTATTTAATTCATACTATTAAAGAGATAAATGAAAAGCTTTAGATCTATATTAATGAAAGAAAATTGACCTTTTGCCCCCATTCCTGTATTTTAAAAAACAGTTTCAGTTTTCATCCTGAGACCTAAAATGCCATCAAATGTGTTTCCATTTGCGCTATTCACTTAGAAATTTAAAATGAGTATTCACTCATGATGATTCACTAAATATTCTTAGTTGAGTAAGCAATGTGTAACTCGTCGATAATTCGTGTGAAATTGTAACAAATCCCAAGTTGTCCTCACCGTGGAGAATCCAGGAAGTAGGAGGTTAGGACGATGCCGAGTGGGACAATCTTCCAATGCCTGGCGTCCTTGAAGTAGTGAGAATTCTTTGAGAAGATTGATTTCATCTGAACTCGAGTTTCCTCATACTTGAGGAAGAGAAAAGAAGTCTTCTACAAGAAAAGTATTTGCAGTGCGCTGAGCCAGATGACTACGGAGCAAAGAGAAGAGCCTGCCTTTGTCTCCTTGGCATTGTGGCTTCTGACTGTTAACAACCCTAGGAGCCCCTTGCTGTGAGTTCCCTGTCTAATTCTTCCTGAACCCACATGCTTGGTATCTCTATTAGGTGTGCGAGGTTGCCTTTCCTGTGTTTTAACTATTCCAGCAGGGGTTGATTCACTACTGTTGGATCATACTTGAATGTGTTTTCGTCTTTCCTAGATCGGCTTGTTGAAAGATCACTGATAACGGTTCCCTTCACATTTTGAAAAATATAAATAATATAACTACCAGTTATAAAGATAATACCATGATAGGGAAGTTTTCAATAAAATCTCCCATTTCGAAAATAATTCACTGTGAAGAATGAATTATACATGCCAGGATTTCTGGTTTGGATTTTATTTAAAATATAACGTTTCTCTGCCAACATAAAACATGTACAATGCCCTTTAAATTACACTTTTTGGCAAAAAGGTGATTAAGTTATACAGGGTGCTAAATATTAAAATTAATTGATGAATATTAAAATCTTGAAAAACACATGAGAGACATTTGACATCATGAAGTAGGGGGAAGGTAGAGTTGGAGAGATAAGACTGACTGCTCTTTCAGAAGACCCAAGCGAAATTGCTAGCACCCACATGGCAGCTCATAGTGCTCTGGAACCTAGTTCCTGGGTGTCTGACACCTTCTTCTGGCTCCTGTGTGACCTGCACACATGTGGTACACAGACATCCAGGCAGGTAAAATCCTGATACATAAAATAAACACAGAAGAAAAATGAAAAAGTTTATTTGCAATTACTCTACATATAATTGTAATGTTATAATTATATATAGATACATAACTCCTTCTAAATATGCATAAGTATGTATTTGTGATATTTTATTTCTTTGAGTGTTGATATGGTCAGTTTACAAAAGTAGTTTGTAAGTAGTAGTAGTAGTTTGTAAACTTTCCAAGAAAGCATAGGAAACTAAGGTAATTAGTAGAGAAAATACCATGCTGATCATCCATACAGTGTGCTGTTTATTGAAAATGCATAACTTTTTTGTTTTGATTTGAGACTGGTCTAAATAGCCCTGGGTATCCTGGACCTCTCCATGGTAGACCAGGCTGGCCTTGAACTCTTCACAGAAATCTGTCTGCCTCTGCCTCCTGAGTTCTGAATTAAAGGTATATACCACTATGCCTGGCCCCAAAATGAATACTTTAAATTAATTAATTAATTTATTTATTAAGTTTTTTATATTTGATGTGTGTTCACAAGTCATGTTGGCATGTGCAAGTCAGAGGGCACCATGAAATTTTCTCCTTCTCCTGGGTATTGAACACAGATTGTCAGTCTTGACAGCAAGTGCTCTTACACACCGTCTATCTCACCACCCCTTAAAATTGTTACTACTGTAAAGAGTTGTTTGATCTAGCAAGATAAAACTTCCTTTCAAATAAGAACATGAAGTTGGGTGGGTAGCAAGGTGGGGAAGGATGTGGGAGGTGTTGAGGAGGGGAAAGAATATGGTTAAGATTTATTGCATAAGATTCTCAAAAAAAATAAATAAAAACAAATACCGTCACAAAACATTTTGCAAAAATAAATGTATCTTTGTCTTTAAGAAACATGCATTCCCAGCTGGGCCTTGGTGGCACACGCCTTTAATCCCAGCACTTGGGAAGCAGAGGCAGGCAGACCTCTGTGAGTTCGAGGCCAGCCTGATCTCCAGAGCGAGTGCCAGGATACATTGCAAAGCTACACAGAGAAACCCTGTCCAAAAGAAGAAAAAGAAAAAAAAAAAGAAAGAAACAGTGTTTGCCTCCCCAGACAGTACCTTCTGGAACTTTAATCAAAATGATTAAAAGACATAGAAGACATAAATGACAACCTCCTTACAACGACATTTTAGAGAGGAAAAGTCTGCGTGGACAGCATCCTTTGAAGAGGCTGGCTTGCTGATGCAGCCAGCTATGCAACTTCAATATCTTTTTATCATTGTTTGCAGTTGAAATTGCATTAGCCGAGTCAAAATTAAGAAATGTTGAAATGCTATCAGACGATTTTTCAAATAGGTATTAGACAAAGTAATCATTCTGATGGACTGCTGCTTCTGCAACTGGAGAGTCATTAGCATATTAAATTAGTATACAGCAGTGGGAAGAATACACGGATAACAAGGCGAAAACAGAAGAGCAGGCATTGGAAATCAACAATGATGGGGGCAGATGGAGGAGACAGGGAGAGAAAGCCCTGGCTATCAATGATGGTATGACTAGCAACATCAAACGGTCTAGGATATTAGTGTAGGGTTGGTCTCTGTTTCGTTCTTGAATCAGGTACCTCCCAGAACTGTGTCTCCCCTGGTATTTTAACATTATGTTTCCAACTTTTATTGAAGGCCTTTACAGGAAAGAGCTGAGTGGGGCCCATTTCTTCATTTCTGTGAAATTGGTATAAGAACATTCAATTACTCCATGTTCCCTACCTAGTGCCTATGTGAGAACTTGTGCTGAGCCTATACCAGGAAGAAACTGGGCGTTCCTCAGAGAGAAGTAAAATTTTCTTCTTTTCTGTTAGTTAGTTAGTGAGAGTGGGTTATATAACTCACTGTCTGCTCATCTTTCTTTCTTTCTTTCTTTCTTTCTTTCTTTCTTTCTTTCTTTCTTTCTTTCTTTCTTTCTTTCTTTCTTTCTTTCTTTCTTTCTTTCTTTCTTTCTGGCTTTAGATGCCCCCAAAATATATGGGTTGCCATTAGATGCTAGCATTTTTGCTTCTTCTTTCTTTTGTTATCTTCTTTAAAAATACATGGTGTGTGTGTGGGGGGGTAGGTGGGTGGGTGGGTGTTGACCACATTTTTGTGGCGTTCTAGGGGAACAAAAGGACAGGAGGATCCCCCTGGAGTGGGTGCTGGGAACTTAACTCTGGTTCCACAGAAAAGCGGCAGCACCCCTGGGTCATCTTATTCTTAACCTTTCTTTTTTGCCTTGCTATCGTGTGACTTGTATGTCAGTCAGCTGATGTCACTATAAGAAAGATTTGGAATATCATGCCAAGTCTACAAATATTTGGTTTTACTTGGGTCACACTTGTTTGGAGACTTTTCTGTTCTGTTTATTAAGATGCTGTCAAATTCTATAGCGACATTGGAATATACAATTAGCTGTGATTTTAACACAGGCCCTTGCTACATTTTCACAAACATAACATTAAATAAATAAATAAATATACTGCAGGAGCAAAATCACATAATCACACCAAAAATCAATTGTTCATTCACTGTCTTAGGAGAACCCAATATTTACTCAACAAACATCTTACAGTGCCAGATTTCTATAAGGCAGCAAGTGGGGCCCACAGTGGAGACTACAGACTTGGTTAAAAAACCTGGATCATCCTCAAGGTATTTGTGGCCCAGCAACTAAATGCCAAGGTGTTTACCCATCGCACTTCATGGCAGGAATGAGGTATTTCTTGTCCAGCAGCACCCTATGCATTTATGCCAGGACTTTTTTCCCTTTGAAGTTGCAAAAGGCAACTTAAAAAGATAAAACCAAATCATGTTATGGGAGAAATTTTATCATGGAAAGAAGCAAAACTATGAAAGACAATTAACAGGTAAACTTCCTCTAAACAAAGCTGTTTGTGGAAGAGGATTATGGGATGTCACGTACCACTACCAATCCTGGCCTTTCTTACTGTTCAAGTTTTGGTGAAGATTGACTATTATTTTCCTTTTCTTTAAATTTTAATGTAGGCAATATTTTGTCAAGATAAAACTTGCTTAAAAGTAGAAAAAATTACAGACTGTTCTCTGTAGGCAGACCGTATAAACATTTTATCAGTCTTAAGCCCCCACACAGGAAGTTCGGTCATGGGAATATTTTCACAGCTTGCTGTCGGCCTTTCCAGAACACAGGGTTGAAGGTTGCCACAATCATTTGCTTTTCATATTCAGCTGGCCCTTTTTTTCACGAGGTGAATAATGCAACAGTCTGGAAACCAAGTTGGCAATGAGGCTTTTGCCTAGAGATCTGTTTATATTAGTTACTGGCTTCCCAGCTCTTGGTCACTGAAGGTCACTTAGTTGATAGCTAAAATTTCAATCGGAACACTGTCATATAATCAGGAGTGAGATCCCAGCTGAAACTTTGTCTCTCCCATGAAAGGGGAGGTTGTTTTATGATTAGCCTTAGAATGTTAAAGTAGGTGTTAGCAATTATGAGCCATTTTCATAGTTTAAATTGCACTATAGAAACAGCTGTCCAGAATAGCAAGGCAGGCAAGTTGAAAAAAAAAAAAAAAAAAAAAAAGCCTGAGTGCTACATACTGACTCCATTATGCATGAATGGTCCTGCTTTCATTATCAAACCCTAGAAGTCACACTTGACCACTCTTGAGAAAGAACACTTTTGGTATCCTTTAGCGGTGTTTTCAAGAGCAGGCTCCTTATTAAAGATAACTTTTGAATGTGCCACAGGAAGTGATTTGCATAAAAGACCCTTTTTAAATGGCTGAAATCCTTTCCAGTTTATTTTCAATATTATTTTTCCTTCCAGTCATCTTCATGGTTTAGAAGATGTCTGTGGATGACCCAGGAAACCAGATCCTAAAGTAGGCACAGTGCTATGAATTCCATTACTTACTACAAATGAACATACTCATTTCAGTGCTGTAAGAGTGAAATGAGCAGAACGATGATTGAGAAGGTAGGAAAGAAAGGATGAACACCCTTTAGAGCCACTAGTGTTCTTGGAAACAAGACAAGACTTCAATTTCTGTCCTGATAGATCCCACACTGGGGTGGGCTGTAAAAATTGAGCATCCTCACCTATGAGAGTAACAGAGAGTGAAGTCACTCCTCTAGCTCAAACTTGAAAGAGTGCCTTTCAAGACACAGAGAATCAGAGAGTGAGGAGGTGAGTCTAAAGAGATGTGTCCACAGTTGTGCCTTCCTTCCCACTTTGAGAGAGGTTCCACGTTGTCAGACATGTGGCCTGGCAGGGTTCCTGCAGTGCCAGTAAAGAACTGGGCATCAGGGACAAGTAGACAAACAGAGATCATGAGCCAGAATACTAGACACATGAGAAGTACAGAGAGAATAAAGCCAAAATCCCTTGGAGGGTTCCCCTAAAGCAACACGGGAGAACGGTGCCTGGGACCCCCAGTGTAGCAGAAATGCAACCTGTCCAATCAGAGATTATCACAACCCACAAAGTTAAAAGCTCAGAAGCATCTTTCCCAGAAATGAAAAAAATTAGTCCACGTAAACAATATTCTGGTCCAACCTAACAACTATTTTCTTTTCTTTCTTCCGTGTGTGTGTGTGTGTGTGTGTGTGTGTGTGTGTGTGTGTGTGTGTGTGTGTGATTTTTCTATGCAGAGCACAGCTGATTTTCAGCGGATGGTCCCCTTCCTCCATCTCTGATGTCTTGTAGTCATGCAGAACTATGCCCTGCTACAGCTAATAATCCTTAATGGAAAGACCTGCAAACACCACAGTTTCCAAGATATTTTTACTACACCCTGGACAAAACTCAAAAGCATTTACAGGAATAAGGATATCACTTAGATTTTCACACCAGTTCTGCCCCTTTCCTTCTGTGCCACCTCCAGAACATGACTTCACTTTCAATAAGCGATCCCTACTTTATACCATCACTGTAAACAAGAGATGAATGTGAATACAGAGTGTTCATGCACCGTAGCTTACCCACCATGAACTAACTGAAATATTCAATATCTGACATCCAAGGGAAAAACTGGGCACTTACAACCAATGGTGAAGTCCAAACAGACCATTGAAATTACCCCCACAATGAATATAAATGCTCAGATCAATAGAGAAAAGTAATCGAGCATTTATGACGGTATTCAATAAGTTTGAACTATCACGCAGAGACATGGAAGATATTTTAAAAGCCTAAATTGAATATCTGCAGATGCCCTGGGCAACACTGTCATTGGCAAACTGTATTTTCACCTTGGAAAATAGCAATGTGAGAGGCAAAGGAAGGGTGGGGGGGTAAGAACAAAAGAAAGAAGAAAAGGCAAGAATAGACTCCATAGATAGAACTTAAAAGTGGCCCCAGTGCTACAAAAGAGAGGACGAAACGAATGAACCTGGAAACATCTTTTAGAAACTTCAAAATAAAATACTGAGTAAAAGGCAGGCAATTTTCAGAACTAAGGCTTTATCATTAACTTCTGGTGGGCAACAATGAGCAATAACAATAGATGGTGTTAATTTGGTGGTCACTGGGATAGCACTGATCAGCAATTGAAAATGTGGGATATTCCATACCTGGCCCAGTGATTTTTATTTAACAACCTATGGCTTCTGGAAGGATCCTTACCCTATGCAGGACGCCTCCATTCAATTTTTTATTATTGACTTCACATTTTATCCTATAAAATAGATTTCTAGATGGATTTTTTTAAGCATTAATGTTAGTTATCCATCTCCCGTCTCTCTCTCTCTCTCTCTCTCTCTCTCTCTCTCTCTCTCTCTTTCTCTCTCTCCACTTAAACACCCCTGCCCCGTTCTTCTTTCTTATTTATACAACCTGCATTCATCCCTTAAGACCTTTTGCTCCCCTCAGTGGCTCCTTTCTAGTTTGCTGGCTGCTGTAGGACTCCAGTTTAAACAGACAAATCTAAAGATTTGAAGCTAAGATCCACATATGGAACACACACATTTGTCCTTAGGGGCCTGAGTTACGCCACTTAGCATATTATTTCCAGTGCCACCCATTTACCTGCAAATTGTATATGTTCATTTTTCTTTACCAGTGGATCAAACCAATGATCACAGGTAAACAAGAATCTTTGTAGTAGGATATGAATTCCTTTTTGGTATATGCTCCAGGGTATGGCTGGGTCATACACAAGGCATTTCTACTTTGAGCTTTATGAAGAACGTCTACACTGATTTCATTGAAATCTCTGCTTGACACTTGCTTGACCATGGACTATGTAGTGCCGAAACTTTTTAATTTCATGGGGTTGGTCCCACCTGTTCTCACTCTTATATCCTGGGACTTGTTCAGAAATTCCTTACCTGAGAGATGTACTGGATTGCACTCCCTACTCTCCTCTAGAAGTTACCACCATGGATGTACCAGTTTTGCAGTCCACACTAAATAAAAAAAATTAAAATTAGAATCCCTCTTTACCCATTTCTTTAACACTTTTCATTTGCCCTCAGATTCATCTTAGCCATTCTAGCTGGAGTGAGATCAAATCCCAAAGTAGTCTTAATTTTCATTTTTCTGATGGATAAGGGCATTGAACAGCTTTTCAAATACTTAGCCATTTGCATTTTTCTTTTTAGATGCTCTGTCCAGTTCTGTAGCCTTTTTAAAATTGATCTGTTTGTCTACTTGATGCTTAGATTTAAAAAAAAAATTCTTTGTATATTACAGACACTAAACCTAAGTCAAAGTTATATCTGGTGAAGATTCTTTTCCATTACATAGACAGCTTCTTCACTTGTTGGATGGTGTTCCTTGCCATACAGATGCATTTTAATTTCATAGAGTTGGTCCCATCTGTTCTCAGCCCCATTTCCTGGTCTTGTTCAGAAATTCCCTACCTGATCAGATATACTGAAGTGTACTCCCTACCCGTTCCTCTAGAAGTTACCAAACTCATTAAGGATTTTTATTCAGTTTTTAGATTTTTGGTAAGAGGTAAATATTAAGTTTCATTTTCTACAGGTAGACAGCCAGTTGCCCAAGCACCATTTGTTGAAGATGCTGTGTTTTTTCTGATGCATGTCACTGGCATCTTTGGAAAAATATAAGGTAGCTGTAGTTGCACCCTCAATTCTATTCCATGGATCAGTGTGTCTGTTTTTAATGCCAAAACCATGATTTATTTATTACAATGACTCCATGATATGACTTGAAATCGGGGGTGGTAATTCTTTCAGCGGTGTTTTCATTATTCCAGGTTGTTTCAACTATCCAGACTTTTATGCTTCCCATACTTTGTTCAAAGAACATGGACGAGAAAAGTTAGAGTCGAGTTGGAAGCTTACTTCCTGCTGTCAAGCTTTCATGGTGGAGGAAGGTAGTATTCACATCTTTGTGAAGAGAAGTTGTCAGTACTCTTTCCTGACTGTGAATCTTGGGAGCAACAATAATGACCAGGTACACAAGGATGGATTCCATAGCGGGAGGCTTGTAATGGGGATAGCAATCCACTTTATGATCAGATTTAAACCAGATCCACAGAAGAGGAATTATGTCTGGTGCTGCCAAGCTGGCCCAGAACCTTTAGCTGTTGAGGTCATGTGTCCTAGAGGTAAAGCCACTACAATTATTTTAATAAATAGACATAATATCCATTTTCTGAATAGGTGTCGTTATACACAATGGATTAGTGCAGCTCTCATCCTTCATCATAGAAGGGTCTTTGTGTAGCAGGAAGTTTTAACTTGAGGTAAAAAGTCATACAGTGCAAAGAACAAGGGACTGTGAAGTTCTTGGTCTGAAATGGGGATTTCTCCATCACCCCTACCCCACAAAGCTCAGGGAGGAAATGGAAAGATCTTTAACAGCTGAAGGTTGAGGAGAAGTGTTGTTAAACAGTGTCTTCTGGACATGGCATGGTCAATTCCCTTATGAACTCTTTGTCACTGTGGTCATCAGCACAAGACTTGTTTAGTCCATCAACTTTTCATTATTTAGGAGGGCAGGGCTGATGAAGCCCCATTATTACCTGAGAGATAGTTGATGATGGCTGGAGAAAGGGAGGAGGGTCACTTTCTTCAGGAATGTAATTACTGATAAGTTACCCAGCTCCAGTAAATAGCATCTCCCCAAGCTGGTGTAGAAAATCTTACTTCAACTTTCTGGGACACACACACACACACACAAACAAACACACATACACAAACATACAGAGAGAGAGAGAGAGAGAGAGAGAGAGAGAGAGAGAGAGAGAGAGAGAGAGAGAGAGAGAAAGTACAAAGGGACCTATTGGGTGGAAGGGCCTCAGGAGTGAGAGAGGAGAAAACAAACTGAGAAGATTGAAGTTCTTTACATACATGTATGATATTGTAGAACAAGAAAAAAAACGAATAAAAACACAGAAGCAAAACAGAGAGATCTTCATTGAGTGCCAGGGCAAGTCACTGAATTATATATTTTAAATATATACAGTCAAAAGCAGGTCAGCAATACGTCAAGGTAGCTGTTGAAAAACATGAAATATGGCCAGAACTCCAAAGGACTTTATAAATCTAGTCATTGAACCAGGAGAATGTGATGCAGGGCTGCACGGACCTGTATCAGAAAGCACAATTTAAATTAGCAGTCAGTGATAATAGACATATACATTAAGGATAATTTTTAATAATAAAATCAAACAATATTTTTTTCATAGAGAGGATATTTTGGCCATCGTATACCTTTTAATATCTCAAACTCTTCAGCCTATAATCACAAATCTAATGCCACTGGAATAACCTTTGCAATGACCTCTTCTAGCCCTTGCTGAGTACATTATCCCAGCTTACTTTTTCAGCATACAATTAATTTTTTAGAGACAAAAATTTTGAGTAGATTTAATTGCTAAAATAACTACCTAGAAAATGGAAATAACCTTCAATTATGAACTATGATCAAAGAGAGCCTTTTCGTTTCTCTCATTGTTTCCTGAAATGACTTTCAATCCCTCACCACCTTTTAAGTAACTTTGACAAAACTCTTACTTTTCTGCCACTAAGAAAATAGTGTCAGTTGAATAGCATCTAATGAGACAAACCCTTCAGTCAAAGACAACAATTATAGATGGATATTGGCTAGGGGAGGGCAATGTGGCCAGGTGCAAAACTGAGCTCCCTGGACCTGATGTCACTGGTAAGCTTTGTTTCAATGCTTCAGCCAGACTTCATGTAGCAGCTCAATAAAGAATAAGCACGGTTTGCTAAAGTTGATTCAAACATCAGTGAGAAGGGAATGTCTCCTGCCATTGATTCACTGGTAATACATGGTTCTCTCTAGCAGACTAGCAAGCCAAGTACATCTTATTCCTACAATATTCTCCAAGGCTTTGCCTATGCTTTCCCTGAATAAATTAGCTTTGGGGAGATGAAAAATAAAGTGGAAAGAAAACTTAGATGCCAAAGTTTATACAGAAGCCAGGCATGGTAGCCCATACTGCAATCCCAGGACCCATGAATCTGAGGCAGGAAGATCACTTCAAATTCAAAACTGCAAATCCGTGTCTTTTAAAACATTGAGAAGAATTTTATTTTAACACATTTTCTTTATTCTGAGACTATTCAGTGCACAACGTACTATCAACTCAAAGATAACTTTCTATATTAAATATCCACCTAAATATCTATAAAGCTTGTAGCATACACTCTAAATGAAAAGGTGTGTCTTTGAAGCTAGAATGCCAATTGTAATGAGATGTTGGGATTTTAATGAACTATGAGCAAATATGCGTATGAGAAGAGCGCTAGGAACATAAAAGGTTTTGATTAAATATGTGTGTGAAATAAGTTTCAAGACTTCTCCAAACGTGCGCTATCTCACACCTGAATTTACTTGCTCTAAACTCGTTATATAGTTTGGAAACATCATGTTCTTGGCAACAGAAGGTGGGAAAGATTCTGTAGCTGGAAGTGGGGGCATTGTTTGGTAGGTTCTACTTTCAACTTTTATTTTCAAGACATTTGAGCGATTAGTTAAGGAAATGTGGTTTCGTGCTGCTCATCTCCATGTTTAGCTACAAGGCCATTATAAATTGTAGCATGAAAACCCTAGGTGTATGCAACCTATTCAAAACGGGTGGAGGAAAAAAAGATGAAAAATACTTCAAAATTAGAAGCCCTGTAACAAGTGGGTGATCAGTCATTGGGCAATCAATGATTACTCACTGGACTTTACATTTGCAAAATATGAAATTACCCCACCAACCAAGGTTGATATAGAACAAAACTTCAAAGGACTTTAAAATCTCAGAGTCAGCAACGCTAATGAACTCATTGGACATGGACATTGAACTTGGTCTCCTTCATTTAGATAAATGACATCAACACCGTGAGCTGTGCAGCCAGCATCTGGCAGGCAAAACTGTTTTAAGAAGGGAGGAATGTCTTGGGAATTTGATGCTCCTGGGGGCATTTGGGAAAGATAGAATGTATGGGGGGAGGAGATTTAGCCTCTCTTTGGCTGAAATACCTTAGACATGATTCATTCAGTAGTCAAACAAGGCACCTAGAATGCTAAACTAATCAGAGGGGAAATGGTGCCTCTCCCATCACTCATTTTCAGGCCCAGACTTGCCTGCTCCTGTCTGTGCTTTTCTTGTTTATTGCTGTTCTCTTCATTTCCTTCTCCTCTGTTTTCTTCCTTGGCTCCCATCAGTGCTTTACTTCACACACACACTAATTGTGGTTTCTATAAACTTCCTCCAAAATGCTTGGTGCATGCAAGTTGGAAGCTGGCATCCAAATCTCTCATGCTTGGATCCACTTTAAATTTCATGTTGGTTTGCTTCAAGTATTGGAACATACCAGAATTTTGAAATTTTTGGAGGATCTCTACTATCAGTTTGAGGTTTCAAAAAACCTGCTTCCTTCTAGAAGCAGTGAGGACTCCTTGACTTTTCCTTCTCATTGTTGGATGAAATTTGCAGAAGCAATAATGTTCTCGGGATGGGGTGGGGGTAGTGGGGCACAAATTTTGGGAAACAAGTCTTACTAAGCCTAACATGGCACTTTTACAGACACTTTGGTCTCCCTAAATGGATGGAAATCATGGTTCCAGTTTGCTCATTCTCTCAACTAATCATTATTTCTACTATTTGCTAAATAGTACAAATGCTGAGAAGTGAAGATGAATAGTTTTTCCCTCCCTGACACAGTCTTCAAACGCAAAGATTAGACCACCATAGCAGTGTATCCTTTAAGCCCAGAGGAGGGACAAATTGAGTCCAGTTAGACACACACTCCTCCCATCCCATTGCTCATGAGTCTTGGTTCTGGAGAAGGGGGTGCGCCGTAGCTCTGCAGCTCCATAGCTCCATCTCTTTGGCTCCTGAATGGATTCTGTGTCAGATCTGTGGGAGGGCTGTAGCCTAACTCAAGTCTCTCACCAATTCTTAAAAGGAACCATATATATATATACCTGAACGGGCTTCAGTGATGCCAATGGCTTGCTCAATGTCAACCTCTAGAGAGCTGCTGGGGTGGGGGGGTTGTTTTGTTTTAAATGGTTCCACAGTCATTTTCAACTACTCTGACTGGATTTCCCGACCTGCTTACCATGTGTTTGTGCTTCCGCTCTGCTACTGATAACTTAGACATTCAGTTCTGTTAGGCAGAGTGGGCTGACAGTCACTACTGTGACTGTATTGGCCTGTGTTAGGAGCCTAATGGTGCTGGTCATCTATGTCTTACCACTAGCCAATGGGCACAGATATGGCCAATGGAGCCAGAGGACCCCACTAGCCCCCAGAGAAGAGCTGTTGAAAGCTCTGCTCCTTCTCTGGTCTGCTGATAAGCTTGCTGCTGCAGCAGAATGAGGGACAGTTGGACTCTGAGGACCCTAGATCTTATGGACTTCTTCAGAACCAAGTGTGCTGGATTCCTGACATTTCCTCTCATTTCTCTGCCAGCTCTTATCCCATTCTCAGCTGGGTTAATGTTTGTCACTGTAACAAATACCCGAAAGAAACAACTCAAGGGAGCAAAGATTTCTTTGGGCTCATGCTTTCATAGACCATCGATCGTCCAAGGATGGTTGAATACACTGCTTTGAGGCTACAGCAAGGCAGGTGTGTGTTATGATGGTAGCAACTTACTTAGAAACAGTAAGGAAGCAAAGAATCAGGACAAGTCCAGACTTCCCAAATATTCTTCCATGCCTTCCTACCCATGACTTAACTTCCTCAAGCCAGGCCCTACCTCCTGATTCTTCCATTTCTCAATGTGCCATCAAATTATGAATCTATCAGATGGATGACTCATTGATGAAGGTAGAACCCAATCACTTCCCAAAAGCCTCACCTCTGAACACAATGCCATTTGAGGGTCACTTCATATCCATTGCAACCAGCTCTGTGTTCCATTTCTAGCCACTTGGAGCCTCAGCGGTAGCAAAGGGTGGTTAGAACAGACTTGTGAGTATCTGGAGTTTACAAATCAGTCATGTCCTTTTGGTCAGGCTGTAGCTAAAGTATATTACTTTTGGAAGTGATGAAATCCCAGCATTTGACACAGCAGAGCTGCCCACACAATGGAGTAGATCCTGGTACTTCACAGTGGCTTACACCCTTACTTGATTTCCACCCAACGTTTCTGGCTTCTTGTCTTTAAAACTAGAAGAGTCACAGCATGAAAAACAGGACTCAGTGGAAAGGAAGACGAATTCAGTGTTAACCTGTAGTATGAGTTCTAATGGTCTTCATAATAAAAGCCTGGAGTCAGAGATGAGGAGGTGAAAACTAAAAGATCAGTGGGTGGAGCAGTCAGCCACTACAGCTCTGTGTCTATGAAATCCTCAAACTGAAAAGAGACTGAGTTCCTGTCTCCTCCTGCTATAATCCTTTCTCTGCCCAGCCATCTCACTTCCTGTCTGTCTGTGCAGACCTCCAGACCTCTATGGTTAGCAAGTGGCTAGCTCGGCCCTCTGAACAGGATATCATCACATTATCCAGCTTTGACCAACATGCCTATCTGGGATATTTCTCTAAAATAATTAGAAGCACACTTTTGATAATAGCTTCTAGTTTCCCCAGTAATTCCAACTAGTACACTCAAAACTCTGGTCCTCCAGCATGAATAAAACAATATGCAGTCATGCAGGTCTTAACCCGGAACACTAAACCACAGAAGGCATTCACCATAGTTACAATGTTTGAGCACAAATTTAACCATTAATGGGCTAAGCAGCAGTATTATATTTCTGGAGCAGGGTGGTGACTCACAGACACAGGGTCATGGGTAGGCTTGCCTCTTTGCCATGCTAATAAAAGCCTTCAAGCATTGGCTTAAATCATACTCCAGATCTTCTTAGAAAGATGCTGCCTCTGATGCGCTCATGGTTTATAATCATTTGTATAACTCTATGCAACATAATGACTTAAGAATAACCCCCATCCCCCACAGGCCTGGAGGAGTTAATTCTTCTTTAGAAACCCACATATTCTTTTTCTTTTTAAAGAACAATCATGCTCATCTTATTATGAAATAGCGTAGTCATATAAAGTACCTAAGTATTGGTCATTTATGGATTACATACATTGTCTCTGGGGTTCTTTTCTTATCCATATCACTGTGTAAATTGTCTTTATTAGGTCAAATCCATGAGCCATATCTGGTAATTCTAAGATTAAGAGATAGGGAGAGAGACAGAAATCACACACACACACACACACACACACAGAGAGAGAGAGAGAGAGAGAGAGAGAGAGGCAGAGAGAGACAGAGAGAGAGACAGAGAGAGACAGACAGAGAGACAGAGAGAGACAGAGAGAGAGAGACAGAGAGACAGAGAGAGAGATATATATATATTTGTACTTTAATCCAACTAACCAACATTTCCTTCTTTGCCTCACAGATGTCTTTTTCTTAAATGACTGTCACCATTTGGCATAAACACAAATTAGAGTAGCCTACTGGTTTAGGAAGTGTCTTGTGTGATTTCGTCCATGCAAAACACAGGTGAAATGTCTTGTCCCAGAGTGCATACGGCTAATATTCTAAATGGAAGGCTTCATGTATCCATTTCCTTACCAAGCATTTGGAGAAACCATTCTATCCATAGCCAACAAAATCCCATGCCATCAATAAGGATTATCTTTCCAGTGATGACCAAGTGCAAGTGTTTTTCAATCCCACTGAGACTTGAGAGGCTTTCTCCGACTGAACAACCCCTTGCTTGGCTATTCGGAGCACAGTGTGTTCCAGGCATGCAGCACCTGTTACTCACTTGCTTAAATGTCTCAGGAAGAGGACAGAGAAAAAAATAGTTTCTCTCTGTCTCTGGGAACATACATAAATTTAGCTTGCCACTCTTTTTAGGCCTCTTCCAACTTTGAATTACCTTAAGAAAGGCCATAGGATATATAATATCTTGAAGACACTCTTCACATTCCAATTTCTTCCCTAAAATGACTGAGAACAGGTGGTGTCCCAGAAAAGAAATAAGAAGGGTGGGGAAAAAATGAAATGAAAAATACAATAGAAGTTGATGTGATAAATCCAGGCACAGAACTGGGGTAAAAAGGTGTCTGTCAACTTCATATTGCCAATGTTTGCCTTGCTAAGTATTTGGTTATCGAAATCTACCAATTACAGGGCACAGGGGACAGAAGAAACTGCTTTTGGATATTGAAAATCCACTGTGTACGTGAAGATGCTGTTGACCAATGCTCCTGATGAAGTAGACTGATTTTACATAATTCTTCCTGAATTTCAAGCTGACCATGGTCTAAATATTTTCATCATGCAATCAACCAATCTCTGTCTCATTAGCACAATATTAAAATCATATTTGTTCAATATGACTTCCTTGAGTGTCTTGTTATGTATAATCATAGATATTGCTGACAGCCTGGGAATATTAGGGTCACATAAAAACAAGGCAGTGGCAGTATTGCTGTGTTGAGTTAAATGAACCATGATTTTTTTTCTAATATTTTATCTTTTAACATTCTCTCTGTCTCTGTTTATCTCTCTCTCTGTGTTGTTACCTCCCCCCACCCCCACCCCCGTCTCTGTGGTCATGTGACCATAGGCCATGTTGTACATGTGAAGGGAAGAGGATATATCCTTGTGGGTCAGCCCTCACTTTCCACCTGACCTATCGTTTTCCTTGTGTCTAGCAGGCTAGCTGACCGACAACTTTTTGGGAACTCTGTGTCTCTATCTCCCATCTCACCAAAGGAACAGTGGGGTTACAGATGTTCATTACAGCTCCCAGCTTTCCATGGTTCCTGAGAACTCCACCTCAGATCCTTACGCTTATTCTACAGGTTTTTCACCAAAGGAGTCATCTTCTTGGCCCACAGAACCATGTTCTAAATGGCTTGATCTACGGCAGAGTATAGGCAGTTCAAAGTACTTGTGAATGGCTTTTGCATATGCACGAGCGTGCAAACTCACACAGACACATAGTCTTCCCGACCACAGCACACAGACAAGTTGGAATGGCAAACACTTGCACCTTTTCAGCATTTCCTGACTCCCTTGAGAAAACACAAGTCTACACATTTTGAACTGCTAAATTTTATACCACTGTATATTAGCATCTGTTTTGTGAATACTGTTTGAGGCTTCTGGGGCTAATCTAAGAATCACAGACATGGTCATGAGAAGAGTGTTCAAGGTCAGCTGTCAGCATCAAGCAACCGTTATATTTATAAAATTTCTAGAAATATAACTTTCCATTCTTCATCTCCAAGTGTCCTGGAGATGAGAATCAGCTTTATTTTCAATGACACTTTTTTTTAAATTTAAGTGTAAACTTCTAATTTGCATTTATGATTCAAGTTCACCCTGATGTTGTACATATTAGTGATTGCCACAGAAGGATACCTTGGAATCTGTCCTACCTTTTCCCTTCCAATCTGCCTTACCTCAGGAGCAGGTGGAAAACTCAGGCAAGCATCCAGCACAAGCAAAACTCCAACACATGCAAAATGCAAAATTTACCCTGCCACCGTTCTTCCTGGGAAGTGAGAGAATGTGCAGTGATTAAAACTGTTTATTCTTTATGGTGGTGGTGTGGTGTGTGTGTGTGTGTGTGTGTGTGTGTGTGTGTGTGTGTGTTGATGGGTATGTGTTTGAAGGGGGCAGAGTGTCTTTTTGGGTTATAACCAAACAGAAACGTCTTTGACTAAATTTTGGATTCTCATGTGCATTCCTAAGACTCTGGCAAACTCAAAGATTTTATATACCTTGAATCATACAAACATAATCCAGAAATTCTGTGCAATATTGAGTATGTCATGAATGCATGATGTAGGCAAATGAAAGATTTATGGATTTATGAGTTGAGTTATGACCAAAGATCTAAGAACAGTCAATTAAAGGAAAAGTGCAGAAATCATTATAAAATGAATGTGTGTATCTATGCTGAAACTCATCCCAGGAAATGATTCATACAAGTGATAGGATTCCTTTAAGTTTCACCAAGAAAGCAGGTTCCTTCCTTAAATCCAGATATAAATTTAAATATATGTGATAAAGCAATAATTATTAAACATACATGATACAGTAGTAGTACCCAGTGAATGCCTATACTTTTCTCATCCAAAAGTTGTGATGGGAGGTTCAGGAAAGATTGCTTAGTGGTTAATAGCATTTACTGCTCTTGCAGTGGACTGAAATTTAGTTCCCAGCCCCCAAATAGTGGCTCACAACCATCCTCAACTCCATTTATAGAGGATCGAATCCCTCTTCAGGACTCTTGATATGCACCCAGGCATAAACACACACACACACACACACACACACACACACACACACACACACACACACACACACATTAAGTAACTATTAAATAAATATATAGGTTATATTACTGCTGTAACAATTGCCAGCAGTCTTCATAAACACTAGAGGAATAACAGAGACCTGCCTACATATAATATCACAAAAAGTTCCATTAGGAAATGTTTCCTAGCTTCCCAGGTGAGGGCTCCATTGATCAAAGCAGGACCTACTCATACGAGGAAATGTGATCTTTCAGGCTTAGTAAACTAGGACAATGTGATAACTTCATGCACTAAGAGCATTTGATTCTACCGTGACCACCGTATTTAGATCTTTAGTTAAGCTAGTTTTCTATGAAACGACATAAATATTTGAACGCATTAAATTATAATAAATGATTTAAATATATATGTATATGTATATGCATGCATGTATGAATGTACGTATGAGATATAGACTCTCACTTTGTAGAGTCCCCACTGTCCTGGAACTCTCTATATAAACATTTAAGAGTGGTCTTGAAAGCAAAGATCTCCCTGCCTCTGCTTTCCAAGTGTTGGGATTAAAAGTATGAAATATTACTTCTCTCTTGTAAAAATCTTTTGACCAAGAAGGAAGATCAACATTCAACATGGGTCAAACCCTCCTATTTGCCATGGACTTGGACAAAATAAAAGGAAAAGGATAAAGCAAGCAGAACACTAGAATCCATCTTTCTGCTTAAGATATGGGGCTAGAGAGACTCAGCTGCTAAGAACATTTGCTGCTCCTCCAAACAATCTGAGTTTGATTCCCAACAGCTACAATAGGTAGTTCACAACTCCCTGTAACTCTAGCTCCTGAGGATCTGACCCACTCTTCGGGGCTCCACTGATCTGTGCATATATGTTGTAGATTTGCATACAGACATATGTATATTCACATGAATAAGAATAAAAGTAAATATATCTACACATCTTTAGTTATGGTGCAAGTTTCCACTGAACATCAGCTCATCCACACCATGTCTTCCTACTATGAAATTATAAGCCAAAATAAATCATTCTACCCTTAAGTTGCTGCTTGTTACATCCCTAGTAACAGAGATGAATAAAGCCACAAACATAAGAATCTACCTTTAAAATGACATCACCTGACTTACTGTCTTTAACTTGGTGGAATTAACGCCTCCCTAAACCTCTTCTCCATATCCAAACTCTCTGAGATAGAGGAAAAACAAACAAAAACAAATCAAACCAAGGAAATACATTTTTAAATTAGAAGACATCTATAATTCAAAAGTCATTGTGTTTGAAAACTTAAGTCAATGGAGGAGTAGTGAGTAACCAAAAGATAAGAAATCTCACAGGTCAACACACGTCTGTATTTGTCCTGTAAGAACATGAAAAAGGCTCAAGAATTAGAACTACAAGAAGCAATTTACTGAGATATTAGGAGAATATTTGAAAAATTCCATAGTGAAAATTAGCCTCCATCTCTGGCCCTGAACCACTCTAAGCAATACAAATGCCTATCTCCTATGGTGCCCCAGGCACTAGGTACTAGGGTCCTGAATCATGTACCTTCATTTTCAAATTCAAAGAGCTAATAGAAAAGCCAACTCATTCTAGGTATCCTACAAGATAGTGCACACCCTGCAAGAGAACTCTAGTAGAGATACAGACTTCCGGGACTTTCACAACACAAATGCCACCTAGCCAGTGAGACATGTTAGTAATCATAAGAATTTTACCACTGTGAGGTGTACCTGTCCTGGTTAGCTTTTCTGATGCTGTAATAAACACCCAAAACATTTTGGGAAAGGAAGGATCTATTTCATCTTACACCTCTAGTTCCCAACCCATTATTGAAGGAGGTCAAGGGAGGAACTCAAGAAAGAGCAGAGACGTGGAAATGATGGAGGAAAGATACTTACTGACTTTCTTCATTGCTCCCATTCAGTTGTGATTATAGAGCACAGGCCCACAAGCCTAGGGATGGTACCACCCAGTTGTCTGGGCCGTCCTACATCAATTGGCAATTTAATAAAATGCCCAAAGACATGCCCAAAGGCCAACCTGGTGGAAGCAATTACTCAGTTGAGGTTCATTTGTCCTAGGTACATCAAATTGGCAACTAAGATCAGTCTTCACAGCAGCTAACACTCAAAAACCTTTCTACTTGCTTATTAAGCCCCTACTATTGATTATGAAAACAACCCCACAAAGAAAGAGAAATGAAAAAACTCAAAAACTACACCAAGAAAAGAATCATAGCACATTCAGGGAGCAGAAAAATCCTGTAATTAGTATCTGTGGAGAGCTAAAAGAGCACTGAATCCCTGAGACAAAACAAAATGCATAAAATTTTCATAACTTGAAATTAGGCCTGGTGATACCTCCAGCAGTGATTTTTTAAATCATCATTCAGGATTTGGTATTTAAGGACTGTTGTGCTTACATATGAAATTCAAGGTGTTTTTTTTCAATGTCTATGAAGAATTGCATTGGGGTTTTTAAAGGGATTGCATTGGATCTGTAGACTGATTTGGTAAGATGGTAATTTTCACAATAGCACTCCTACCAATCCATATGCATGGAAGATCTCACCATCTTCTGCTTATCACAGTTGATGTAGAAAATAGCTTTGACAAAGGCTAACATCTCTTCATGATAAAAATGAAACAAACAGAAACCTTGAGGTGCTGGCGATAGAAGGACCATAGCCTAACATAATAAAGGCTGTATATGAGAATCCTGTAGCCACCACCATGTTGCATGATGCAAACTCAAAGCATCCCCACCAAGGTCAAGAGCAACACAAAGGGTGTTTACTCTCACCACCTATTCAGTACAGTACAAGAAGTCCTACCAACAGACACAAAGAGAAAAGGAAAAAATAGAAGTATCCCTATTGGCAGTTGATGGGTTTTTATATGTGAGACTCCAAAGACTCCACCAGAAGACTCCTACAGCAAACAAATATCTGGCTCATAACATCTAATATGGGTGTTTAACTTGGAATACCCATAGAAATCATCAAACTAAATATTAGAAGCAGAGAAGAACCCTGAGAGAAGACAGTAACAGAGCACAGGTGACATAAAAGGGGAAAGAGACATAATGAAGGAAGACTTAAGGGAAGAGAGAAAACAGAAGTGAGGGAAGAGGAAAGAATATCTGGCCCTCAGGGTGTTTGAAAAGGCCACCTAGACACCTATAGCATTTTAAACTTCGTATGCAAACTTTAAATGGAGTTGCCCTATCTACCTACATGTAAGTGCTTTTCCCAGACATCACAAGTTGCCAAATAAAGCCCACTACCTTTTATCAAGTTGTTGGTTGGGAGCATTCCATAAATCTCCAAAACAGTGTCAACAATTGCCATTTCTTTTGGTTGCTATCTAGAAGGGGATAGCAAGCTCCTATTGCTGAAGATGTCCCATATTTTGTTCCTAGGACTTGGAGAACTGGAGTGGAGACTAAGATGGAAATTTGCTGCTGACTAGGTCTCACAGGGTTGGAGGATGCTATGCAGGCTGCTAGTTGAAAAAGGTCTTGAACAGTCTTATCCAGCTATAAACCCTGAGAGTTGCAATAACATTCAGTGACCTATTCAAGATAGGCCCATGGGGGCAATAGTGACATGAAAGTCATATGGGCAACCCAACACTTTCTGATTGGATTTAAGGCCCATTATACAGGAGGAGACTCATATCTGATACTGTAAATCTGTAGAAGAACCCATGTCTGGGGAGATCATAACCTTTAGGGATGAACCTATTACAGTTATTTTGCCTGATAGACATAATATCAACTATTTTTAAATGTTTATCTTTATACCTATAGATCAGTGCCACTCAGTTATCATTAAAGAAGGGTCTTCATGTAGTGAATAGTGGTTAATACAGAGACTCAAAACTAATCAAAATACAGATAACATGTGTTGGTGGACCTCTCAACCATAGATGGGAGGTTTCTATTATAATCCTTCTTCCTAAGGCTCAGGAAACACTTTAGAAAATGCGGGTGGAATGGGGCAGAAAGGTCATAGGAGCCAGAGGTCAAGAGGACTGTAACAAAATATTATCACCTGGACATGTCAGGACCATTGCACTTGTGAACTTATTGCAGCTGTGGTTGTCTGACCAAGACTGTCCAAAGGTCAAGCCAGTCAGCCTTCCAGCATAGATAGCAAGAAGCGTGTGAGCCCTCACCCCTAGCTGACCTGTTGGTGGTTGATGGCTGCTAGGGAATGAAGGATTCATTTTCGTTAGCAATGCAACCTTTGGCAGAGTGATCGTGCTACAGTGGATGGCCCCACCCCCGTGCATACAGGAGTAGCACTGATGGAACTCAGCAGGTGTTTCAGTTATTTTTCTGTGATAAAAATATTCTGACAAAGGCAACTTAAGAAAGAGATTAGCATTTTGTTAATAAGTATTTATTTTATTATAACTGTACCTGAATGTATGTAAGTGTACATGCTCATATAGAAGAAGCTTCTGTAGAAGCCAGAGGAGGAAGTTAGACACCTGGAACTGGAATTACAGGTAGTTGTTTGTTACAGGCAGTCACATTGGTGTTGGAAACTGATTATGAGTCCTCCACAAGATCAGTGGGTGCTCCTAAATGATGAACCATTGTCTACAGCTTCCCAACAGGGTTTAATTAGGCTTATGGGTCCAAAAGGATAGAATCCATCATGATGAGAGAGGCATGGCAATAGAGAGGGGGAGCCTGGCAGTATCAGAAAGCTGGCTGGGCACATCTTCATCCATCCATGAGAGAGAGAGAGAGAGAGAGAGAGAGAGAGAGAGAGAGAGAGACAGAGACAGAGACAGAGACAGAGACAGAGACACAGAAAGGGGGGAGAACAGAATGTGGTATACTTCCTCCACCAAATCCACATCCTAAAACCTCCCCAAATAGTACCACCAACTGGGAACCAAGTGTTAAGTTGTTAAGAGGAATTGAAGGAGAGATTCCTGGAGGAGTTGCAATTGGAAATAGAGATGAAGATGATCAAAATACACAAAATACACTGTATGCATACATGAAATCCTCAAAGAGTTAATATGAAATTCATAAAACAAATTGGCAATAAAACTACAACAAAAGAGTTGGGAACTCAAAAACATAAAGCTGTAACCAATGAGAAACCAAAGACAAAAAAAAAGAAGAATAAGACAAAAGACCTCTTTTCAACTAACAGGAATTTGGTGAAGAAAACTTAGAATTCTTCAGGGAATAAAAACTTGTCTTACTTTTAATTATAACATAGAAGGCTTGAAGTCTGGAACGGTGCATTTCACATGCTTCATGTAAACGCCATCTTTCCACAACATCCCAACATCTGTACACATGGTCAGTATCCAACCACACCATCACTATATGGCAACAATGTCAGGGCATTTGAGAAAAAGTGTCTCAATAGATAGCTGTTTGCCCTCCATCTGGAGATAATGTTCTGTTCTATCCCCTGCAAGGGGTAAACCTAGGAAGGATATGCTACATTAGGAAACAGGATCAAAAACGAGAACAGGCAAAAGAAATTTCCAGATATCCAGGATCACAGCCTTCACACAGAAAAAGTCGTTCCACATTGGACAGAAGACCCCAGGATGGAAGTTTCCAGAAGAAATCAAAGCGAGTAAACAGGTAGGTTATCAGGTACAGTTGACTGTTCAGGAATGTGAATGAGGCCTTAACTCAAAAAACTACTAGACAGTATGAGCTTAGCAATAGCTTCCATATAAACCAAGAGAAGTAAAATTGTCTAGTCAATTAACAAATCTGGAAGAGGCATTGTGGTAAGAATATAAATGAAATCTGCTTTGCTCTCTGATATAGAAACAGCATGTACATTAGTCATTACAATGTAAATGCCAGCTACAGGTTTAGCACTGCTGGAAGGTTATTAGCAATGGCTTATTTTTGCAAATATAAAATATTCAAACTATAAAATTTTAGGTCAACGTTTACAAACTAACGAAACAATTTTTGACCATGTAAAAGCTAGAATTGGAGTCTGAACTGGCCAGCATGCAGCCTCCTAGGGTCGTCCTGGAAACAGCCCATCAGATGTTCCCTCGCTTGCTGAGGTGTAATGTGTTCACGGTGTCATTGAGGAGGGTCGGGAATGGCACAGAAAATGCCTTTACGCTCCTGCAATTTAGACTTTGTCTACATCCAATCAGATATCGAACATTGGTTCTATTTTAAGAAAGTAGAAAGACAAAGGGAGAAAGTTTCAGGAAAGTGAGTTCAGAGTTGATGGAGCAAACAAGATTGCGTGTGGAATACTTTCAAGACATAAATAACCATTCAGAGCCGGGCACATTTTAAAAACCAAAGAGCACCAAAAAATCCTCTGCTCTTTAGTTTGTTGGTTTATTAGCTAAGTCCATAGTAAACTCAAGTTGCTGTTTTTAAAACTGCTCGTGGAATTCCCAACTCTACTCGGCCAAACATGGTGGACAATGCCACTTCACCCTGGCCCTGACTGGGAGAAGAGAGACCAGTGTACTGATAGATCAATATGTTTAAAAATGAAATTGGGAAATTTGGAGGGAAATGGTTGGATGTGGAAAGAACTTCATTAAGATGATCCAGATACACGAGGACAAAAGTTCCCCTTTCTCTCACTTATGCAGTCTTTTAGTGTTTTGATTGGTGTAATGGGGGGGTTGGAATGAGTAGAGGCTAGACACTAGAGAGGAGACCGTGAATGGGGAGTAAGGGATGATATGGAAGATGGAGGGAAGGCAAAAACATACGTATGACGTGAAAGCAGAGAGGAGACTACTGGGGGGCAGAGGTACAAGGGCAGGAAGGATGGGTGGAGGAGCAGAAGGAAGATAAACCAAAAAAAAAAAAAATCCACATTGTATTTGAGAAATGCCAAATAATATCTAACATCAGTATACTGATGAAAGATGTATTTAAGATGTTAGTGTTGAACATATGCCAAGTTTACATTGAGAATCAACTCTTCTAAGCAAGGTGAATTAAACTCCCTGTGTACGCACGCAGACAGCAATGTTAGCAGTGTTATCCAACACCCACCACAGTCCCGTGCTCCAGAGCTCTATGACTATGTCTGCTGAAATCATCTGCATTTTGAGCTAAAATATCATTTACATTTCCATCCATCCATGTAGGACATAAACTGATGGTCTAGCAAGACGCCCCTCCTCATATTTCAACTATTGACTGCTACAACGTGTCCCTCTCTGTCAGCAGGCCAGAGATACTTGTTTATCAGGACTAAGTTCCTTCAACCAGCTCACAGTCACTGAAGCGAAAATTTGCACAAACAAGTCCTTCAAACCATGAGACCATGGCAAAAACATACACATGGAGAACGGTGTTAGTTAGTATGTGACTCAAGAAAGAGCTCACAGACCCAGAAATATCACACAGTCACTAATCCCTTTGGAAGGTTCCCTGACATTGGCCAGAGAATTTCCTTTTCTTTTTCATCTAGAAATAACTTGACAAATCATCATTTCGTCCCCACGGTCCAACATAGAAAGCATTTTTTGGCCAGTCCCCCTGACTTCCTCCTGCAAGAGTCTGAACTACAGGCATTTACTGTGTTTTCACTCTAACCTTGTTCTGGTTACTTTCTTCACCTAGAGCACAGCCTCTTGACTCTTGACTCAGCTCACATGTGATTTGATTCTTGCGAAATCTTTGTGGAATTGAACTTGTCTAGCGACCTAGAATTGTGCTTCCTCCTGCCTAGGTTCTCACTGGCAGTGTAGTAATGATCTTACGGATAAGAAGGTGATCCAGCCACCCTGACTTCACAGGTGCAGAGCTATCAGAAACTCTCCTCCTGGTGTTTGGATCCTTCCAGCATGCAATGTCGCATGCATGACTCCATTCTTATTGAACTTAAGTCCCCCAAGGGACTTGAACCCATTTGCAAATCCATTTTACTAGCAAAGTAAATCACATTTTAGTCTTGTGGGTTCTAGCACATCAATGTGAAGTATAATTAAAAAGTAAAAACATCTAAAACGCAAGCCTGAGAGTTGTTAATTTTACAGTTCTATGCTGGAAGCCAGTAAATAGTTGGTTTAATAAGACATTAAGTGATGGTGAAAACTGTAGCATAAATCATTTTGAGCACAAACGAGGCTAAATAAAAATGCATTGGATATTCAGAATTTTGGAAACCGCTTATATGAACATAGGCCACCATGAATGTTCACACTGTGGCTGAGTATTGCTCTAGGGCCCTTCAGCTGCTAATGGGCTTCCTAACCCTGAGTTCTTCCTTATGGATCCACAAGGGAAGTATTCATCTTGTCACCTAAGTTTCCCTGCAGTGTCTTTGCCATGAAGGATAACATTTTTTTGTCTGGGGTTCTTTTCAAAATGCAAACTATTCTGCAATTTTCTTTTCACAAGTTGTATCCCTGGGTGTCCAGTGTTGCGCCCTGCTGTGCTGAAGGCCTGTTCCAGCCTTTCTACGTGATATTCTTTCCCTACTTGTTTCCTACTCATTATTTCTCACACCCTAACTCCTTGACAAAAATGGAGTTAGCAACATAAGTTTGTGTGCTCTTGGGGCCCAGCTCCTTCCCACCCTGCAGTATCTCACAACACCCAGAACCATAGTCTATGCATGTGGCAATTGGACAAATATTTATGCAAAGAATAAATGATTCCACAAGTGACATTCAACAGATGTGGATCTTTATGAAATGTTTTGACTCTATCAACACACACACACACACACACACACACACACACACACACGCTTTTTGGAATTGGAGAGGGTGAAAAAATAAACCCACTTTCAGGATAAGACATTTTAAACAAAAGTACTTTGAATAAAGGTGCATTGACAGCTGATAGGGCAACAATCAGAACTACAGAAGCCAAAAAGCAGGGCTAGTGCATTTATGGACCTTCCTGGAACTATGGCCTAGGTCTTTGATGGATTAGGTCTTTGTTCCCATTTTGGCAGGTATTGGGACCTATGGGCCGGGTTTTAAGGCCTCTAACATGGCATCACCTGTGCTAAGCCTTGGGGGCCTGTTACAGTTTATCATTT
Organism: Cricetulus griseus; assembly: GCF_003668045.3. Taxonomy (NCBI): domain Eukaryota; kingdom Metazoa; phylum Chordata; class Mammalia; order Rodentia; family Cricetidae; genus Cricetulus; species Cricetulus griseus. The sequence continues at coordinate 18,632,189 of NC_048597.1, forward strand.
TTATTAGAAGAACTTGTGCACTAACTATGTAGACCTCCAATGGAGTATTGGTCAGAGAGTCTCAATGAGAGAACAAATGCCTTTTCTTCACAACTGATAACAAGTGGGCAGTGTTGGGAACCCACTGTCCTCCAGCTTCTTGGGAAATCCCAGTTCCCATGGTGTGGGTGGATCCATCCACCCAGCTGATGTCATAACCTTCTGTGGGCTCTCATGGTCTCAGGAGCTGCTCTAATGACTGCTGCCTAATCTACTATTGACTGAGTCCAAGTAGCAGGTCTTCTACTTTATGGGAAATTTACATGTCATAAACCTACCCAGATATCATATGGTTCCAGCAATGGGATTTGATCAGCTTCCTGTAGAGGCAATTTGAAGGCGCCTTTCCTCGAGTATGGGATATGTGTTCATCTTATTCTAAGATTCCTTTTACATAAAGATGAAGTGTTAAGTATCTCATGGCAAATTAAGGCCCAATGGGACAATTCTTGGTCATTAGGAAAAAAGCCAATGTGTACTTCCTCATATTTTGACCAAATGATAATTATAAGTGTGCTATAAACCTCTGGCACCTTCCTGGAACTGTGGACTAGGTCTTTGGTGGATTAGGATAAATGACCAAGTGGAAAATTTATTCTAAGTCACTGTCCTTCTTTTACCATATGTTTTTGCTTGTTCCTTAATCTACCACCCATGATAGTACATTCCTAACTAAGATACTCAAATACGCTGTCAAGGTCTCCGCCTTCAGAAAATGCCAAGCAGAGATGATGAAGGACCCTACTCAGCTTAGACTATAGGAAGTCATCTTGGAAGGAACCAAGCCACACTTCCAGGTATTCACATGCTTCTGTGAACAATGCTGACAGACTGGAACATGCCTGTCACCTCTTCCAGACTTTTTGGCTTGTACCTTTCTTAAGGAAAACCCATGCTCTGACAGTTGTATGATTTTCCAACTTTCCTGACAGTGTGGTCACAATGAACATAAGAAAAAATTTTCAATGTGTCATGTTGCCTTTCCCAGGGTTTATTAATAAAGCTATCTAAGTCTCAGGTAAAGTGTATAAGCTGAGATATAATGGGGAGTGTATATCCATATGAAGACACTGGCTCACCTCTTTTGAAGTCAGTTGGCTTGAAAATGACTTTTAATTCCAGCAGTTTGTAAGGACAACCAGCCAAATCCCTTCAGGTGGCCTGTTCATCATTAAAGCCCCAGACACCTATGAATGGTGCAATGTTGTCTTTTGCGCGTCCTTCACATATACCACACACTTAGTAAATGACATAATATCGAAAGCACACAATGCAACGTGAAGCCTGTGATCAGCTTTGATGACGGTTTGCTTTCTTTCCTCGTGTACTCACAGTGGTTCATATTTCCTTTCTCCAGCTCCACAGAAAAGAAAGGAAAAAAATAGAGCTTTCTAAATATGACAAATGTTCAGAAGTTTGCAATTCACTTTTGGCAGGGCTGTTAATGTCAGTGAGCTCCTCCAGAAACCTGTATTGATGTCATTTTAATATTTCAAATGGTTCATTTGGCAAACATAAACAGTACCAATAGATTTGATTCTGTGGCCTTTTGCTTGGATAATGGATGTAGAACTTGGTACTAACTGGATTTTCTTGTTCCTCTGTTCTTAAAATTCAGATAGCATATCAGAAGAAAAAAAAAAAAAAGAAAGACAGAAAGCTGTTAAAGTCCCCATGGTGGTATCATCTTTAGAGACCATGAAAACTCGGGGTCCTGACTTCCTTAGAATCCCCTTGTCACCCTCCTTCCTCCCAGCCTGTCACTTAGCACCCAACAGTCATCTTCCTCTGCCAACATCTGCCCAAGAGCTAGAGGGAAAAATTAGTTCTAAAGCTTTGTACCTTATGGCACTTGGATTCATTTCCTCTCTGCCCTTGCCCTCCAGGATCCTACAGTGTGTTTGCTCACCTCTGCCTGGATTATTTACATTGTTTCCTTGAGGAGATGTGTGGTATTTCCTTTGTGCTTGTAATTATGTTGACTCCTCTCAATGCTCCAATGCATCGCTCCAATGCTCTGAAACACAAGCAGTCTCCAACTTATGTTCTTTTCGTCTTTTTTACTTTACTGTGGGGCCAAGGAGATCTGTGTCAATACTCTCTTACAATATCCTGTCACAGTGGTGAGCTGAGGAGGCAGCAGCAGGGAGGAGTTACAGCTTCCAGGCAGCCGTGCGATCATGGTAGGCCAGGGATGCTACCGTGTGCTGTATTGCTAAGCTGGGCTGTTTACATTTAGGCTTGTGATACTTCCAGCAGATGATGGGTTTATTGGAGACATGACCCCATCATAAGTCAAAAGGCAGAAGTCTTGCTGATTCTACTTAAACTGTCATTTTAAATCTAAGATAGTATCTACTGCTTCCATTTCACATTCCTTTATAATCAAATTTTCTGTTTGGAGAAATATTTTAAGATTGAATGAATATCTTCAGAAGTTCACTGGTCCTCATCTCTGACCTGGGACAAAAATGAGATTATCTTTTCTGCTTTGCAAACAGTGCTTTTGTAAGAATGCTATCTCTAGTGGGAAAGTACATGTATAGATATACATTTTTTAAAATGTTATTTCTATACTTTCATGGCTGAGGCAGGAAGCTTTTGAATATGAGACAGTGTGGGCCCCACAGAGAGACTCAAGCTCAAAAATAAACTAAAATATTTTTTAAATTATTTGGAATATGTTTAGGCTTAAATATTGCCAGTGATCATTGAGTAAACTATTAGAATGAGGTATCAGCATTGAGTTGACACTCAGGAAGTCTTTGAAACATGATGTTATATTTACAAAACCATCCCAGTCTTTCTAGTGGGTATGTATATGAGTTTTTGTTATATTCATTTTAATGATAACACATCTTATGCTCCGAGATATTTATTTACCCATGAGTGATACTAAGAAAAGGAAATACACCGTAGGCTCTTGAAGCTTTTGGTGAATGTCACAGTCAACAAATGATTTATTTACTTACTGAATTTTAATTTATTTGCAGCACACAGTTGTATGCAGGCTAAGCAAGCGCTCTGTCACAGAGCTACACCCCCAGCTCCAAATAAATGACTGATGTGATCAATTTGATTTGGACTTCCTGACAAACCTTGTGATGTTACTAAAGAAAAGAAAAGAAACAACTTCATAATACGAATTTTCTAATACAAGTCCCCAAAGTTGGACATAATTAACAATCCAATTTGTCTTACAATGATAATGACCATTCATCAATGATTCTTAGGTAAAATGGCTTGATGTATCCAAAGGACATATTTTCTATCAAAATGATTTTTACTCAACTTGTATCCTAAGAAAAGAATTATTTAGGAGTGATTATGAAAAACCAGGGCAGATTATTTGGGCCCATTCAGTCTGATCATAACAGCTAGGCCTAGAAGCCTGGAATCTACATTTGTAACAAGGTCCTTCCTGGTTCACCAAAACATGGAATTTTAAGGGTCATTCATTGAAACAAACAAACAAAGCTGACACAAAGGAAGTTCAAAACCTTAGTTAGGGAGCAGAGTTAGGAAGCAGTCTGTTTGTTCTCCATACTGAATATGTCATACTGTGATACTAAACAAGATAGGGACTCAGCACTTGGGGTGGGGGAGGGGGATTCCTTTATTTGCTAAAGTAAAGAATAGCAAAATTAAGAATGAGCTCTATAAACTGTACCGAATGCAGATAGCTTGATATCTTCAAAATGGAATAAATCACTGACTATTACACTTTAAATGGACATTAGGAATGTTCCAAATTACCAAATGTTTTGCCATTTTGATAAATTGGTTTTAATTTTTTATCAGCCTATATTTAAGTACTCTCCAGTAATGTGTGCCAGACAGTTCCATTAGGCATCTGCAATTGCACTTATTTTCTTTAATGTATGAACCGTATAAACTAACTATAATTTGGATAGCATGGTGCCTAATTCCATTACACTGCTGGGAATGGCCCTTTTTGGGTTTGGGGCAGCGATCACACAATGAACTGTAGGGAAAAAATATCAATATAAGGTAGGGCATCTTTATCTTTTGATTTGATTCTGGGAAATTGACTCATGAACACAAAGAGACAAGTCAAAACCATACCAGGTTAAAATGAAACAATTTGATGGGGGAAACGAGAAGGCACTTGAATTGCTTAGCGCAAAAGAGGAGGAAAAAGTAATAAAGGCACTGTCGTCCTCAGCCTTAAGAAAGCATAATTAGCTCCTTGGCACTGCGAGATAGGCTCGCACTGCATGTGGTTTGCTGCCAGTAAAGGACATGCCTGGAGCCGCTGGCCAAGAAGAATTATAGGCATTCGCTGCTACTCTAAAATATTCATGTTTCAGCTACAACACTGCATATTTTCGATTGACAGATATGGAAAAGAAATTAACTTTTTCTTTCTGCCTTTTCTGGCATGAGCACCATACACAATTAACTCTTTCATTCACCAAATTGGATCGTTGTCATCGGAGAATTCCCTTTTTTGAAACCGACTCCTGAGTTTGCTGGATTTTCCTCACAAATTTGAAGGCGATATTTGTTCACTGAAATCTGACTGATGCCTCTTCCTAGACCCTGAAATAGGCTAAAAAATAATACAACAGAACTGTATGAAGCGTCCCATTTGGATAGTGTTTTCTTCCTAAACCAGAAGTAAACAAAAGAAGAGGAGGAAATTGGATGATTCCATAGACCCCAAAACACCTCCCAACTGGTGGTTTTTCATAGTAGAGATATCTGAAGATAAAATAAAGATGACAATGTAGAAATTACATGCACCTAAACAAAAATCGCTGCCATTAGTTTTTGTCATTTCTCTCAACTAAGAAGAATTCCCTTTAAAAACAAAACAAACAAACAATCCATTAGAATTGTTTTACAAGAGTCAGAATTAAGGACCAAAAAGATACACATATGTCTTTGCTATTGCTAAGGAATCATCAGTGATACTGGTTGCTTTGGTTTCGAGAAGCACATAGTTGGTGAATGGGTAAGTGTTGTGGAATATTAGTTTAAGGTGTGTTACCTTTGTTTATGTTGTGGGATATTTGTTGCAATGATGCACAGATGTGCTGCATTCTTTCATGTTTTATTTTTTAACTCTGTGACACTGTCTTACTTTGCCTATCTAAAGTACCTGATTGGTCTAATAAAGAGCTGAACGGCCAATAGAGGGGCAGGAGAAAGGATAGGCAGGGCTGGCAGGCAGAGAGAATGAATAGGGGAAATCTGGGGAGAAGGAGAGGAAAAGGTGAGAAAAGCAGGGGCCAGTCACCCAGCAACACAGCCAGCCACGGAGTGGGAAGGAAAGAAAAGATACACAGACACAGAGAAAGGTAAAAGCCCACATGCAAAAGGTAGACTGGATAATATAAGTTAAGAAAATCTGGCTATTATAGGTCCGAGGAGAGATCTGGCACTAGGGAGGTTTCCAGACATCTATAAGGATGACACGAACTGACAATCTAGGCAATGGTGGAGACGATACCCTAAATGCCCTTCCCCTCTAATGAGACTGATGACTAATTTTTATGCCATCCTAGAGGCCTCATCCAGTGGCTGATGGAAGCAGAGGCAGACACCCACAGATATACACTGAACTGAACTCTGGAACCTAGTTGCAGAGAGGGAGGAATGAAGATCAAAGGGGTTGGAACCAGGCTGGTGAAACCCACAGAAACAGCTGGCCTGAACAACCGGGAGCACATGGCCCCCAGACTGCTGTCTGGGAGGCCAGTACAGGACTGATCCAGACTCCTGAACATGGATGTCAATTAGGAGGCCTCCGTGCTCTAGGGGGCCTCTGGTAGTAGATTAGTATTTTTCCCTGGTGTAAGAAGAGACTTTGAGAGCCCATCCCACTTGAAGGGATGCACTCTTGCCCTGGACACATGGGGTAGGGCCTAGGCCTGCCCAGGATGATGTGGTGGACTTTGGGGAGCCACTGTCAAGGTCCCTACCCTGCCTGGGGAGTGGAGGGTGGATGCAGTGAGGGGCAGGTGGGGGGGTTGGGGGAAGGGTTTGACATATTAAGCAAGCTTGTTCCTAATTTGAACTAATAAAAAAATAAGAAAAAAAGAAAAGAAAATCTGGCTAGAAATAAACCAAGCTTAGTCCAGGGAATTATGAGAAAGAATAAGCCTCAATGTGTGTATTTCTTTGGGAGCTGGGGGATAAGACCCCCAAAAGATGCAAAGAATAAAAACAACCAACAACAGATAAGAATTAATATTTGAATGACAATGTAGTATTACCTTTGAAGTGGGTAGTTTTGAATAATATTATGGTTTTACTCTTCTTTCTTTCTGTTATTGATAAAGCTCTGTCTTATTCTTCAAATGTATTACTTTCATCTCATTCTGAAGACTAATTGTCCAACACTACAAACATGGCTCCCCACTGGATTGCATCATAAAAAAAGAACTAGATGTAGATCACCGGCATTAGTCTGCTTTTTGTTACTATAGCAAATACCTCAAGTTACAAACCTAGTAAAGACAAGAGGTTTATTTAGCTCACGCTCGGGGAACTTGAAAGTCCAGGATGGGGAGACCCATCCTGCTCAGCCTTTGGTGACAGCATCCTGGTGGAAACCATCACAATGCTAGGTGTGTGCAAAAGAAAACAAGATGGCTTGGCAGGCAGGAAGCCAAGATCAGCAGAAGCAGGGTTGCTCTTTCCCGACACTAACAACTCTGTCAGAACTACATCTGTGTCTGTTAGATCAGCCTTAATCCCTTCTAAGAGCAGCATCCTCTACCCCATTCTCCTGTCCGAGACCTCATCTGAGAGCTGTCCCAATTACCTCTCAACACTGCTCACTGAGGACCAAGCTTCCAGCGAGCGCACTAGTGTTTGAGAGACACCTTCAACTCGTATCTGAGCACAGCATAACTGTGTTGTCTGACTCTGAGCCAGCCAATGATTTACACATGTTAGGTGTTATGGAAATTAAATGCTACTTTTCTTAGAAATCTGTCACATGATGCTATTCATGAACTTTGTGATTCTAAAGTCACCATTTTACACACAGAACAGATCCTCCGTCAGCCTGGTATATGGTATTCTATTGGTCTTGCCAAGACTTTATTTGTATCTTATTTAACTTTATTTTGGTGTGGTTTGTGTGTGTGTGTGTGTGTGTGTGTGTGTGTGTGTGTGTGTGTGTGTGCATGTGTCTGTGTGCACGCATGAGCGTATGGAGGTCACAGGTCTACATCAGGTGTCTTCCTCAATTATTCCTACCTTATTTTTGAGACGTGACCTCTCACTGAACCTGGAACGCATTGTGTTGGCTACCCTGGCGGGCCATGCAGCTCCAGAGGACACCACCACCCCCCACAGCCCCGCCACTGTCTCTGCCCTGAAGCACGATGATCATTCTAACCCTATGCTACCACACACAGCTTTTTAAATTTTTGCACTGAGTGCTAGGGTTCAAACTCCTCCTAATTACTTAACAATCACTCTACTTGCTAAGCCATGTCTTCAATTCCAAAACCTGTATTGATTATGGATATTTTGTCACCAGGCTATAATTAATAATGTGCCCCATGGCTGTTGAAAATCCTAGGTATGATCATTCAGGTCAGGGAGCTGTGGGTTTGTCTTCAGAGTTTACACGGCTATTGCTTGCTTTCAATAAAGGAGCATGTGATTCAAATTCTGAATGTGTATTGGCTGTTTAGAGAAAGCAACTCAATAATAATGATCAACTTGATGTTTCAATAGAACTTGACACTTTTCAAGGCTTCCTATGGATTATCTCCTTTGATTTTTATAATGGCCACTTGTCACTTCCAAAACACAACATTTTCTCCATTTAAACACAAACTGAATACTCCAGTGGACCCATAGTAACTATACACTAATCTACCTGTTTAGACTGAAAGGGAAATTTATAACTTAAAAAAAAAAACTCTAGAAGATATGCTTCTAAGTATTTTCACTGAACGTGGCATCCCATTTTTCTGAACTTTGCTTTAGTTTTTGTTTGTTTCTTTCAGGAAGGGAAGGAGCCCCAACCTCTAACATTCAGAGGTGATGGTAGTGGCCAACGAGTGTAACTTTTTCTACTTGCAAATGTTTGAGCTATATTCATTTTTGAATGGAGATACAATATATAATACAAAAATTTTACTGACCAGATTCCTAGTTCAGGTCTGCTTCTATAGAAGATTTGTACCAGATCTGGGAACTTTTTATCTGAGTATCTGAGAGCAGGTGGGGGCGGGTACAGTTTATTGACAAGTTTTTAATCTCAGATATTCACATCAGTGTCTATATTTGAAAAGCACCTTCCAGGTTAGTAATACACAACTCATTGTTTGAAGTGGGAATTTGTAACTTAACACCTTGTCTCTGTCAGGTTAGGCTGCCACAAGAGAATATCCTGAGCTATGTGGCTGAAATAACAGTAGTGTGTTTCCCCTGAGTTCTTGAGACTCAACTCAAAGTCCAGGATAAACATTCCAGGTGCTGTGGTTTCTGGTGAGGGCCCTTCCTGCCTTACAGATGGCTCCTCTCTGTATCCTCAAATGGGACACTCTTCTTGTGTGAATAAGCAGGACAGACTGGAAGACAGGGAAAGATGGACAGGGAAGGAAGAGGGAGGAAAGGCAGGGAAGAAAAAAGTCCTTTGATATTCCCTTGTTAAAAGAACACTAACCAATCACAGCAGGGCACTACCCTTGGGATTCACTTATCCTTAATTACATCCTAAGAATCCCCATCTTCCAAGACAGCCACCTTTGGGGATAGGGCTCAGCACTTACATTTTGCAGAGACATGAGCATTCAGTCTATAGCAATTGTTTTGACAGAGCAGGATTGGGGTGAAAGTTTTTGTTTTTTTTTTTTTTTCCTCGAAATGGCCATTTGTACTGCTGTTTTCCTCTGTGAGAGATTTACATGTTGTTTACACTTGGAAAAAAAGGATTCTAATACTGTTGGATCATAAGTGATAAACAGGATACATGCTTTGCCTCTGCCTTAAGGTTTCCTACTTCTAATCACAGTCATTTTGTGGGAAATCGGCAGAATTATCTTGCCTAGGGTCACTTATCTGTGAAGGGAAAGTGTTAGAGATACCTTATGTGAGCCCTGTGATAACAAAGGGAACTAGTCCTTAACAGGAATTTCAGTGACCTTGCATAATATAATGCCCATCGCTGATAAATGTGATTGTAAAGATGCTATATTTTTCCTAAAAACCCAGCACCGCACTGGCATTCCTTCGGCACAGTGACTCAGCTGACCAAATTCCAGTGTTCACTCTTTTTATAGTTAGCATGTTTGCTATAGAGAGAAAATGATTCCCAGCCTATTCTACCCAGTTGTCTTACTCGCTGGGTCCTCTTGATAAATTCTACCCTGAGTTATTCTTTTGGTTTTGATACCTGGCTTGTCAGGTAATTCCACTTCAAACAGGTCAAGCATGATTGAACATTTTTCCAAAACCTTATGGAATAGCTCCAAATCTTTTGTCTATGATGAAGGAACAATAGTGGGAAAAATTTTATGTTTTTAAAAACCATCTCTAGATACACTATAAATAGGTAAAAATGAATTATCATTGACAATGAAGATTCTTGTATATCCAATTAAAAAATTATAGATTGTGAATGGTCATCAGTAGTTAGAAGTTACGGTGGTTATCAGATACAGATACACTTTGAGATCTTATTGACGGCTCTGAAGAAGTACATCTACCAGGGATGGAAAGGCAGCCCAGGTGGTTACATCACAAAGACCTGAGCTAACTCTCCAGTGTTCACGCAAAAAGGGTTGGTTACGGTGATATGCTAGAGAGGCGGAGACAAGGGCTTGCTGCTCAGCCAGCCTGGCCTATTTGATGTGGTTCAGCCCAGAGACCCTGAAAGTGAAACTGTGGACAGTACTGTAAGCAAAACACCAGAGGTTGCCCTATGACTTTCACATGGGTGTACATGAATACCAGACATATGCACACACGAACAAACAAAAAGAGTAATGTACTAATATATTGTGACTTTTTTCACATTTGTAATTGGATTTTACATGTTAAAGCATTTGCTGAGGAGGATTCTGTAAGTTTCATGGAAGGGCCACAGCAGTTCTGAGAGCCATGTCCCTAGAAACCTGACTAGTTCAGAGAGAAGAAAAGTGAGGTTTGGCAATGGTAGGAGCTACTGTAGAAGTCTCAAGCCTCTAGAGAGACCATGCTGATGAATTTCTGCTTTCAAATTCTCAGCATAGCTCCTGTCTTACCTGTGCTGGGCTGAGTTGATTCCGAAGATGCTTTCATGGTACCATTATCAGGTCACATGATAATTAGCCTAATTGCAGTCACTACTATCCAATGAGCATATTCATCAGGCAAGACCATAGCTTCTTAGGAAACCCAATTCCCTTTAGACCAGTTTTTCAAGCCACGGATACATTTCCCTGGAGAAAATAAATACACCAGAGTAGCTAAAAGCCAAGGAGCATTGTGCTCACCCAATGTGGATTTCAAGTTTCTTTGTTTTATTCTATATGTAACAAGTGTAGAGATGCTAACTGAACCGTATGGACCACCGTGCCTGTTTGATGCTTATCATTATCTTCTCTGCTCGTATGCCATAACCACTGACTTTTCCCTTTAGACGAATATGGGATCCTTTCTTCCTTTTCCATGAGCAAAACCTACTTGTTACTGTTTTCAACTTATAACTAGGCACTCACCATTGTGTTTCTTTTTGAAAAATTTACTCAAGACGTATTTTCTTCGTGAAAATGAGCAGTAGGGGCTGGGGATTTGACTCCATGGTCGAACATTTACCTAGCATGTTTAAGGCCCAGATTTCAATCATCAGCATGACAATAAAATGAAAGAAAGAAAGAAATAACAAAAAATCATGCAAGCAAAGAAATGAAATATGGTAATCATCACTTACCTCTTAACTACATAGTAAAATGCATGAGGGTTTATAGGTGAGTTACAGCAGGCTGCTGGATAGCCAAGCAAACGCTGTTCTTACAAAATCACGAGGAAGGCAAAAAAGGTGACACAATATCATTTTGTTTTGATGTATTTTAACATTTACCTCTGCCTTTCTCTAGTATTGCACACCTACGGTAATGACTCGAGCTGGCTTTCATCGATTCATTCCATACCTTCTGTCTGGGCTGGTGCCACCAGATAGACCTTGAGCTGTCTGTCCTTTTGCAACAAACATCACTTCCTTTTCCTTTCTTCTTTCAGGAAACTGAGAAAATTACTGGGTGGCCTGCTAATTCCAAATTCAGCTTGCCTTCCCTTGGGCTGGAAAAAGATGCTTGACGCTTGCCAGCTTAGGCAGAGCTAGAAGATGATCGTTTGCAAGTCCCAGACGCAGCATCATTTGCATTCAAGGATCCAAGGTGTTGGTGATGGACACAACAAGAAGTATTTTGAGGGCAGTGAAGAAGGGATAAGTAAAGTGTGAAGAATAGAGGAGAGAGAAAAGGGAAGACTAAGTCTTAGTAAGTAGAACGAGGGCAATGATCTTCCAAAGGTCATGGGTGGGGCAAAGGTCATGGGTGGGCTTCAAAAGAATATTCAGAGGAGACAGAGATGATGAACTTTAACTACAAGTTTATCACAGGATTTGTGGACCAAGCATCGATCTAGTTTAAAAGGAAATAATGTGGATAGAGTTATGATTCAGTGATTAAGAGAGCTTGCTGCTCTTGCAGAGGACCAGAGTTCAGTCCCTACATCCCACATCAGGTGGCTCACAGTAGCCTGTAACTCCAGATGACCCAACACCCTTTTAGGGCCTCTTCCATTACCCACACATATGCTCACACAGAGCGACACACATGTGCACACACACACAAAAGAAAGAAAAATCTTTTTTTTTAAAAAAATGAATGAATGGATTCCTAAGTCATAATTTTGACATCTTTGTCCTGCCCTTTTGTTGCTGGAAGCTGAGAAAACAGTATTCAATAGAACCCAAGTCTCAGTTAGCCACTGCTAAGCCTGAAGTATGAAGCCCAAGCCTGACTGGGGTTCTGACACTTCACTGCTGAATGAATGAAGACCAATGTCAAATTTACCTTTCTTTTCTTCTACAGTTTGACACTAGAGCACAGTGTAATGAGGGAAGTGGCCCATATCACAAATCATCACACTCAACCTCTGGTCCAAATCCAGCCTGGCATCTGTTTTTGTAAATAAAGTTTTGTTGAAACACAGCCATGCTCATTTGGTTATTTATTGCCTATGGCTGTTTTCACACTACGACTTGCATAGTTGAGTAGTTACAGCAGAGACCATCTGGCCTGCAGAGCTGAAAATATTTACTATCTGGCCCTTCACCAAAAAAAGTTTGCTGAATCTTGATCTATATTAAGGCATTGGGAGTTTTCTTTGAGGTTAAAATAATTTGGCAACTAGAAGAAATTGAGGCTATTTCAGGGCAGGGCTTGGATCAAGAAAAAGATAGTAGCTCTCAGTAAAAGTAAGCGTTCTTGAAAAGGGAGAGCAAGGGGTCAGGGGTGGGGACAGACACAAAAATCAGGAAGGATAGCCAAGCAGGCCTCTTTCTCATGCTCTGACTTGAGTCGTCACCCCCAGTATTCACACATTGGAAGCTTCCTTCTTTGATGCGGCAATGATGGAAGGTGGGGTCTACCGGTAGTTTTGGTCATGGGGGCAGGGCCCTTCTGAGGAGTTATCATGGGACTAAGTTCCTGATACAGCTGTGTCACAAAGTGAGTTCTTCCCTGCACTGTCTCTTCTCACAGGTACTTATATGCCTTCTTGCATTCCCACCACGGACATCATCTCACAGCAACCTTGCCAAACACGGTTACCATGACCTTGGTTTCCCAGTTTCAATAACCGTGAGCCAAATTGGACTTCTATTCTTTACGCATTACTCAGGCTTTAACAGAAAATGGATGAGACACCTCGTAACAGCTGTAATTGAGTTGTTCTCCACAAACTCCGGACATCACTTCTCTACAGATTAGAAGAAAACCACCATAGAAATTAAAACAACAACAACAAAAAAAAATCCCTAGCTCATATCTGAGTGATAGGAGCAGATAATTACTGTCTGACTAAACTAACCCTCCCAAACAGAATATTCAGTATATGAGGTTTGAGTCCAGGATCCATCTTTTACAGGGTGCCTAGCCTTTGCAGTAGGCTTCAATAGAAACATGGATAAACAAAACCTTGTAGCTTCAGTTTGTCAAAACCAGACTGTGGATGACAGATCTACAAAGAAACCCATCTTCTTCTCCCTCTGGCCTAATCTATTTTCCCTTCTGCCCAAATACCAAAAAGGAAGCACAGCTATGTTTAAAAGGCACGCTAATTTCAGCCATTTGTGTGCACTGCTTGTCTACTATGCCATTAGTATCATGGAGCACAGTTACAGTTATTAATATCATTAAAGATGCATGCATTAACTTACCAATGATTTTATTGTCCACTTTCTGAATAGCTCAAGCAATAAGCAGAGAGGTAATTGCATTGCCTTTAAAGTCAAGGACCTCCACTGAAGTTTCGAGTCTTTCCTAAGCATGTGTTGTCTTGAATAAATCAATCTCATTTTATTTTAGCTCTTTCATCTATGAAGGAAAAATCATCTACTATATTTGGTATTTAAATGATACTACAAGATGAAAAAAATATAAAGTCTGTGATATTTAGCTCTTGGAGCATGGTGGACCATCTCCCCAAGACATAGGAAAAAGAGGGATTTCCTGTGAATGACTAGATTCTAGTTGGAAACCTCCTGTTTTTTCTCCTTCTCATCCATTACAGTTCATTCCCCTGTGGCTGAAAAAACACTCAAAGCAAGAGATGGGTTATTGATAGTTGCATTCTGACCACTCTCTACTTAAACCCAGTCAACCCCACAGGACATATTGACTTAGATTCTACAGCAGTTAAATGTGTGAAAGGTTGTGTGGCCATTGATGTGAGCCAATTCTTTGAAGGTTCATCAATGTTAACATGTAAAGGGAGAGATCTAGAAAATGCTATCAGTTGCCGGTGGGATGAGACTATAAAAATGGTCTTCTTAAAAAAATAATCTTAGAGCTGAATTTCAGCTATTCTGGTTGTAGTTTTGGGTTTCAGGTTTTGGTGTTTTTTGTTACACAGATTTTAATTTTAAATTGGTAAAACATTTCTATGTATTTTTCAAAATAAGGAGCCCTATTAATTTCCACTTGTAGCCAAATAATTTTAAAATGTTATAAACAGTTATAGGTCTTTGGGGAAATTTTAGCAAGATTTTAAATGGCTCTTCACTAAAATGAAATGATAGTGAAACATAGGAAGATCATATGTGGTAACCACCCATGTAAAGACAAATTGATATGCCACACTACCCTAACTGAGACAAAATAATCAAACAACATTGTGTGAAGAATATAGATTGAAGTTTGAAGATCTAAATCCTACTATGCTATGTGACTGTGAATGGAATATGCCCTTAACATGTTTGTTGAATGCGAACGAAATAGCAAACATTACTTTACATGTGTAAATTAATTGGGAAAGATGGTTTAGTGTATGCAGTGCTTGCTGTATAAGTATGAAGATCAAAGTTCAGATCCTCAGCCCCCAGTAAGTGCTAGGCAGGTGTGCTGGCCCATGTGTTATCCCAGTGCTTAGGAGGCACACAGAGGGAACCCCCAGGACAAACTCCCTAGCTGGATGATCTGGACCAGTGAGCTCTAGTTTCAGCCCAAGATCCTTACTCAGCAATAAAGTAGAGCCATCCAGGAAGAAAATCTATGTCAGTCTCTGGTCTCCACATGAATGTACATGAACTCAAGTACATGCTCATTTGTGCACCCACTCATGAAAGAATACACACAAACAGGCAGGCACACTGTCTGTTCTCTAACAGTTATTCAACAATTATATTGAGTAAGTATCTAATAGTAGTTTCTTAATAATCACTTGGAAAAATATTACAAAAGAATAAAGAAAAAACTAATTTAAAATGTGTAGTCGTATTATCTATTTAATTCAGGACAGTTCTCAATATACAAGAAAGACTTTACATAATAATTTATTTTCCTCAGCTTAAAAATTCCAACAATTCAATTAAGGACTGGGGGGAGGGGAGGAACACACCCCCAACATACACTCACACATAGAAAACATATACACATACACATGAATCCATTTGCCTTATGCAATGCCAATGTAAAAGCAACATCTAGCACTTATTGGGCTCTCATTATGCACAAGTTACTAAACCAAGTACTCAATAGAAATCATTTTACTTCATCCTTACAAGAAACAGTGAGAGGCCAGTAGACAGTCTTGCTTTACAAAAAAGGAAACTGCTAATCAGAGAAGCCTGCACTGGGAGCCTGCATCCACCCAGCTGAGACACAGAGAGGCAAGATGCAAGTAGATTTCCAAATAACGTCCAGAACTTTATAAAAGCAAAGATGAGTTTAAAAGTCAAGTACCTAAGTGTAAGTTGGGGCCCCCACCTATTATCGAAAGGTAGCCTGAGGTAAATAAGCCTCTGGAGATACTACAGAACTTCAGGAGCTGGGAGGAGGCCACTGTGCAGAAGGAAGGTACCACAGGAGGAACCTGTGTCCAGAGAATGTTATTGTGGGTAGAGAATAGATGCTTTTGAACCCAAAGACCTGAAGCAAAAATGAAGAAAACACAGACTGCTGGGAATGGTTTCTGAGCGCGAATGAGGTTATTGCTTCCTCTGGTAAATAATGGGGAGGTATTAGGAGTTCAAAACAACATCTTTAATGAGTGTGTTCTGGAATGTGATTAGCCCTTTCTGGGTCTATGTCTTAAGGGGTTTATTTTAAGTACTTCAATAAAATACAGGGTAAATATTGTTGCTTTTTTTGTATATGTTTTAAAAAACATTAGTCATAACCCAGAGGATTTCAGGATGAGTGCCAAAATATCTGCAAATAAAATTTTTAAAGTTCAAAAAGACAATAAAATATATGAAAGTTTGTTCCCGTTTCTTCCTTTAACTACCAGAAAATGAAGTGGAAGGAAACTAGCAAGAGAAATGTATGGACATTGTAGACTTATTGCATTATTTGCTATTTAAAATTGCTTGTTATTTTTCAGGCTAGTTAATTTGATTAATTATTAGCAGACATATGAAGACAATCTTTGGCAGGGGACTCAGCAAACCAGAATACATTTTCCATGTTACCCTATATATAGCAGCCAAGTAAATACATTTTTACCCCTCTCAGGAGACCAGCCTTGGAAAAGTAACTCAATGTATTTAAATTGTGAGAAAATAAGCTGTCCATATTCTCATAGTTTTTAGAACATTCATCTTTTAGAGTGCTGTATCCCCGCCCCCCCCCTCTCATTATTACAAAATACTGGTTGCCTCTGACAATTTTATTCAACTTAATACTGAGTTTAAATCTCTTAAGTTCAGGCTAATATGTGAAGAAAACATAAATACCACCACAGCATGATCTTATGATCTTCTAATTTTGAAAAGTATTAGTCACTATTAAATCATTTCTTGGAGGGAGTAAGTGAATTTCTGGGTGAATGTGATGTTGTTGACAAGAGACCAGGCCTGCTAAGGACCCCACTGCCTTTAACCCATGGCAGTGGCCTGGCCTTTCCTGGGTGAGAGTCTGAAAGCTAGCACGGCCTTCCTCAGATCCCAGTGCAGAATCTGACAGTGTGTGCAGAAAATGGCCACTGTAGCTTTTCCCCCCTGACGATGTTTATGGCCTTAATATTCTCGGCTGCAGAGACCATTTCTACCCAGATTAGCCTAGTGTAAAGCTGCCTCCGGGTTCAGCTGTGTGCAGTAACCCACCTCCTGCTCAGTATATATACACATGCCGAGATTCTGGAATGCTCTGACTTCTCCATCAGAGAGCCCAGCCTACCTGATTGGTGTGTTTGCCATTTCTTCTGTCCCTTGTCACCCCTGTTAGGACAGTCCCTGGAGCCATGCAGAGCATGGCAGTTCCTGAAGAACAGTCTCAGTCTCCAAGGTGGCTTAACATATTTCTGTTCTGTTTTATCTTTTGTCACTGGATAAAGTTCAGTTGCAGCCACAATAGTTGCAGAAAGGTAAGTTGAAGCAAATATTTCACATATTTTAAAGACTGACCAAATTCAAGACCTTGCTGTATAGCCAGGAGTTGTGGTGGCCTGTCTCCAGTTCTAGCACTTGGAAGGAAGAGGCAGGAGGATAGAGCTGCAGGGCCAGCCTGGGCTACATGAAGACCCTGTTTCAAAACAACAAGGGTGGAAAAAAAAGCCAACTCATCAAGACCATAGATCACAAAGGAGTGGGAGAGGTTGCTTCCTCTCCATTTTTCACTGCCATATTCTTTTTAAAATCCCACTAAGACAGTTTTAGAAGGGAACCCTGTAATGAGGAGCCAGTGCAATGTACATTACATTTCCATGTGTGGGGAGGATGTAACTTTTCATGGGGAAAGCCATCACTGTGAAGATTCCTCTAAACACAGGCTACGATGTGCCCATGCTCAGTTAGGAATCCCAAGGTGAGGAGATGCTGGCAGCATGTTTAACTGGACACTGTCAGGGCTCAGTGAGGCCCAACCCTGTTGATCTAAGTTTGATCCCTGGAACCCACGTGGTGGAAGGAGATTACACATTCCCAGGAATTGTCATCGAGCCCATGCATACACACAAAATAATTGACTAATTAATAATAAATTTTATTTTCATGGAAAACTATTGTATAGCAAAACTTCACCAACTCTTTGGCAGGAAGGTGCCCCAAAGATAGCACTGGAAACTGCAGGTTGAAGAAACAGTGCAAACTGGGAGTTTTGTGCTCTGAGCAACAGCAGGGAGAACGGATTTCCTACAGTGATGTTTTTCTTAATGTGGTTGGTATTGCCCAGGGGAAGAATGTCCTGTGACAACACAGAGTCTTCTATCCTGGCTTTTTGTCACAAACCTTTTCAGCTCTGTTCCTCAGGCGTCTCTCCCACTGCCCCTTGATTGGCTGTGCTCTCTTGGTCCTCAGAAATGGAACTACCTAGCAGCCTCTGAAGACATCCAAGTCAATGCTCAAATGCAGGAGAACACAATAATCTAGAAGATTCTCCCAGGCATAGCCCCAAGATCTGTCTCCTTGGTGATTATGTGGGCAATGGCTTCAGAACTCTGCCCAGCAGACTCTGTCAGCCACTTGTCTGTTGAAGGAGGCAAGTTAGGGACCTGTCTTTCAGGTAAAGCTGTGATTTCCTACCTCACCTTCTTTTGCTGGTTTTAGTTTTTTGTTTGTTTGTTTGTTTCCTTTTATTAAAATAACCTTTCCCCCCTACACATAGCCTTACTATGGTTTCCCCTCCCCCTCCCCTTCCCTGTTCCTCCCTGCCTCCCCTCCCATCTGGATCCATTCCCTTTCTGTCTCTCATTAGAAAACAAACAGGCTTTGAAGGGATAGTACTAAAATAAGTTATAACAAAAATTAACACATCTGAATAGAACAAAACAGACAGAAGGAAAAGAGACCCACTTTTTTGAACTCTCAGAAATCTCATAAAAGCACTAAACTGGAAGGACCTGTAGAGTGAAATGAGAGAAATGTATATATTAATATAGAAATTAATATAGAAATATTAATATATATTAATAAAATTAAGATAAAATTTTTCAAAAGCCCTGACATCAAAAGACAAGGGACCACTAATAATCCCATTGAGTTCCTTTCCTGTTGGCAGTCTACTCCTGGGTATGCAGGAGACTCTGAAGAGTAGCTTGTTACCCCAGTGAGACTTTCTTAGAAGACACTAAATTTTCATTGATGTGGTTATCAACTGGAGATAGCTTTTGGGTTGGGGATGGGGGCATGTGTCCTCTTCTTCAGGTCTAGGAGCAGTCTGGTGCAGACTTGTACAAGACATGCTGCTGCCTCAGTCTCTATGAATTCACACGTGCATGGACCCTGGATAGCCTTGTTTCCCTGGTGTCATCCGTCCATGCTGGCTCTTATAATCTTTCTGACTCCTCTGCCTCAGGGTTCCCAGAGCCTTGATAGAAAGGATTCAGTGGAGACATCCTGTTTAAGGCTCTGATTATCTGCATAATGTCTAGCTGTTGGTTTCTGGATTAGTTCCTTTCTTTCTTTGATGATGAGTAACAAGGCACAGTATAGTGGCATGTCATCATTAGGAGTTATTTTATCCCTTTTGAACAGTTATATTTGGTTATCTTAAGTTCCTGGGCTCTCTAGTCTCAGGTTCTTGGTCATCCAAGCAGAGTGGTATATGGGTTCCAACACTGCTGTCCCCATTCAAATAGTCTCATTCAATGTCTGTAGCCAGCCCCTAAGCAGGCATGGCTACAGCATCCCCTACAAAAAGCAGGGCCGCCATGTAAGCATCCCTCCTCTTAAACCTTCCCTATGTCACCCTGACCACATCCTCGCAGGCATGGTCAGGCAATCCTGTAGCCAGCCCCTAAGCAGGCATGGCTACAGCATCCTGTACAAATGTCTCTGCCTATTTTCCCTCCCTTGTCTCCCTCTTACTCCCCCCAACACTTGGACCGCTCATTTCAATTCCCCCATTCCATATACTAGTGAAATCTATTTCTTTACTTGTTACATAAATTCTTGTGGCTCTATAAACTGTAGCTTGGTTGTCACTGACTTTGCATCTAATATCAACATATGAAACACATACTGGGTCTGAGTTACCTCACTCAGGATGACTCTAATTCCATCCATTTAGTTCAAAGTTTCATGATTTCTCTTGCATCATTTAATATTCTTTCTTTTCTCTGTGTTTAGTATTTTGATATATTGTGTGTCAAAGGGCATTTATTTTCTAGTTCAATCTATGTTTTGTATGCTTTTTGTACCTTTATAGGCGTCTCCTTCTTTAGGTTACGAAATTTTTCTTCTATGATTTTGCTGCAAATATTTTCTGGGTCTGTGAACTGGGTCTCTTCTCCTCCTATTCTTATTATTCTTAGGTTTGGTCTTTCCATAGAGCCTCAGATTTCCTGGATGTTTTGTCCCAGGAGTAATATGTAAATATACATATGAAAAAAATATGTATACATTTTCTTTAACTAATATATTCATTTCTTCTATCATGTCTTTCATGCCTGAGATTCTTTCTTCCATGCCTGTATTTTGTGGGTGAGGCTTACATTCCTAAATTTTTCATTTCCAGATTTCCCTCAGTTTGTGTTATCTTTATTGATTGTATTTCCAAGTTAAGGTCCTGAACTGTTTTTATTTATTGCCATCTACTGTTCGTGTTTTTTGTAGATTTCTTTAAGGGATTTACTCATTTCCTCTTTAAGGGCCTCTATCGTATCCATAAAGGCCAATTTAAGGTCTTTGTCTTGTGTTTCACTCATGTTGCAATTCTCAGAGCCTACTTTGGTTGCTGGAATCTAGTAGAGATGTAGTATCCTGGGTGTTATTTATTGTGTTGTTATGCTGGCATCTAGGCATCTGGGTTTGGGAAGATAGAGATTCTAGGTCTCATATGTGGTTTTGTCTGTGTTGAGTGGCTGTTTTGTTCCTTGGATTCTGTTGCCCTCTCTGGTTCTTAGGAGGTTGTGGTAGCTCTGTGTTGCCTGGAAGAAAATTCTTCTGGGATCTTGCAAGATGTGGCCACAGGTAATTCCCGGTATAATATGTTTCTACATAGTGGAGGCTGGCAGGAGTGGACTTGTGATGGGGGAGGGTGGTAGTCAGTCAGTTGAAGGAAAACAGGGTGCTTCCCCAGGATGTGCTTACTCCCCTGGGAATGGGGATAGCAAGTGAGGAGAGGTCACAACAGTTAGCCTAGTACAGAGCTGGGGATGAGACTGAGGGATTGGATATAGCGGAAAGCAGGCAGTGTGAAAATCTGAAGCTGTTCTACCGGCTTTGCTTTTCTAGCAGACCTGGCTTGTGGCTTCTCATAGAATTCCTGCTGATGGGCTGAGTGAAAGCCAAGAAGTCTCAAGGGGAAGACTTGTGTGATCCACTGGCATTGGGGCCAGAGAAAGATGGGGAGCTGCAGCAGGTGGTCTACTGCAAAGCTAAGGATGGCAGTGGAGGAGGGATGGATTTGGAGGAGATGAAAGAAAAAGAGGTGAAGCTATGGCCTACCTGCTCCCTGGCCAGAGTGCCCTACCCCAGATCCTATGAATGAAAAGACAGCGAGTCCTAACGTCACCCATGATGCTGCCTTTTGCTGTGTATGCCACTTCAGCAAATTAGGTTAAATTTTCTGAATACTACAATGAATATATATGTATGTATGAACATATATGTGTAGGATATGCAATTATTATATACAATATACTATTATACATCTTTCAGGACTTTTTAAAATTCAAAATAAATAAATCTTTTTAAGCTCAAGAAAACCTTCTGTGCTTGCTAGTTTCATGTCAACTTGACCTAAACTAGTCATTTTAGAAGAGAGAACTTCCATTGAGAAAATGTCCCTACCAATTGTCCTTTTGGCAAACCTATGGTGCATTTTCTTGACTGATGATTAATGTAGGGGGGCCATCTGTTTTTGGGCAGTGAGTCTTAGGTTTTACAAGAAAACAGGCTGGGCAAGCCACGAGGAGCTTGCAAGTAAGCAGGTCCTCCATGGTCTCGGCATCAGCTCCTGCCTCCGGGTTCCTGCCTTGAATTCCTGTTCTAATTCCCCTGGATGATGGACCTGAGGCTTATAAGCACAAATAAATTCTGTCCTTGTGACTTTGCTTTGGTTATGGTGATTTATCACAGCAATAGAAATGCACCTTCCAATACAGCCCTTACAGAATAACTCAAGTCATTTTAGGTGACCTCTATAAAGGTTGAGCTCTGTGTCGCTTTCAAATGGGGAATAAATTAAGGTGGATTTTAATAATAATTTTTAGATAAAATACTGGCCGCTACCAGCTGTTCAGATAAAATAAATAAATAAATGTGTATACACTAAAACGTAATTATTCTTTTTCTCAGATTCCCTTTCTATGTTCACCTCATCCCAAGACATTTATGTAAAGATGTTCTAAAATGAATGGATTGTTGTACCTTATACTTGAGTCACTGTATCCACAGTATGTCGAGCCCAAAACAAACACACACACATACACCTCAGTCAGGTCTAAAGTTGTTCTTGGCTGTCCCTGTCTCATTCCAGATCCTGCTTCCTCCATTCCTGCATGTAGCCCCTCATCTACTGTTTTCTCTGGCTCTGAATCCTTACACTACTGTTAGGAAACTTCAGATTTCACTGCTGTGGGCCTTCCTTACCTCTCAGTTTTCCAGAGATGTGATATGTAGTTCACTTTTGGTTCCGCTCATGGTTTGAAACTGAGACACCATTCCTAAATGACCCTATGGAACCAGAGAGAGATGGTGGTAAGAGAGATGAGCTCTGGAGTCATGGGCATTTTCTATAGAGAAATGTAGCAATCTACTATAGCTCTTTGTCTTTCCTCACTTTCTAGTAGTATGCCTGAATACCACAGTGTGTGTAATTTATTAAAAAATGGGGGTTTATTTAATTTTAGGTCATGGATCTTGAAAAATCGATTGTCAAAGTGCCAGCATCAGATAAAACCATCACAGCGTTCCAAAAAAAAAAAAAAAGCATTCATTCTAGACAGAATTCCTTATATATCAAAGTTACCACCTAAATAATCAATGAATCCTCTGATCCACAAGAGAATCCAAAGCATCTCCCTAAGATCTCACACACAAATACTTACAAGCCCCATGAGACTTGAGAGACACACTCAAGCCATCACACTGCTGTGACAAAGTACCAAGACTGTGATGGTTCATCTGGATTGACAACTTCAAATTATCTAGACTCACCTAAGAGACAAGCCTCTGGAAATACACTTGAGGAATTAGCAAGTTGGGTTAAGTGACATGGGAGACTCACCTTCAATATGGGCAGTGCCAACCCATGGTCTTAGTTCCTGGACCAAATTAAAAGAGAATGACAAATGACAAGAGCATTCACTATTGTCTGCTTCCTGTCTGCTGGTCTAATGGGTCAGCCACCTCAAGCTCTTGTTGCCATGACTTCGCTACCATGATGTCCTGTATGCTTGAATATTGACCCAATAGTGACCAAGAATCAACCCTTCCTTCCTCAAGTTGCTTCTGCCAGATAGTTTGTCACAGAACAAGAAATGTAGCTAGTTTGATAATATATATTTATTATCTGATTCACTTCTGAAGGGACAAAGTCCAAAATGGGCTGTCTGTGGCATGGCTTACAGCAAGATACTAGATGTGACACCTTCTGGCAGTTCTAAGGACGCCTCTTCTAGCCACTAGAGACTACCTACACTTTTTGAGTTCGGGCCACAAATATGCTTCTGCCACCTCATTTCCTTGTGATTCTCCTACCTTATCTTTCACCCACAAGGACTGCTGTTTTCATTTGGGATTCAGGCTCACTCAGGGAGTCCATGATCGTGTCCCCATCTCAAACTCCTCAATTCAAGTCAGTCTCGAAACAACTTTCTACCACGCAAAGTAACACATATACAGGGTCCTGGGAAGTGGGTTGTGGACATCTCTGAGTAGCAGTCGAGCTTCCTCTGCCACCACAAAAGGGGGGAAATTAAAAGAGTGAAGCAGAAGTGGCATCTCAGGCCCTAAATGATACAGGAGAGATGGTAACATGGACACAGCAAATCATTCTTTCCCATTGGGGCCCCACTGTCCCTTCCTTGCCCTGCCTGCCCAGAGTTGCACCCTGTGATCTCATCCTCTTTTCTGCACTGAATTGAAACTCCTCCGGAGTTCATCTCAAAGATAATGAGCTAATCTAGGCTAATGAGCTCTTCAGGCAGGCTGCATCATCGCTGAGGATTCCTGTTGAAGACAATGCCCCACTTTCACTGACCTTGGTAGTTAGAGAGTTAGTATTGAGAAACTGTAGCCAGGTAGAAAGGGATGGAGACCCCACTGGGAACACGCTTTTCAGAGAGATCCTTTCATGTCACTCCAGGCAAGAAATCACTTTAACCTACTTCCCCTTACGTAGACCTGGCCCTCGAGAGGGGTGGGTCTTCCTACTGAGCCAAATAATTACTTCTCAGCCTTTTCTAGCATTGGCTTTCTCATATATTCAAGAGGAAAATTGTTCTCCTTGGTGTCAATTTGTGACTTATGGATTATGAAAATCTTTAGCTGTATCTCTTCATCATTCAGAAGATGGGGAGTCAGGCTGTGTATGGCAGTCTCTCACTTGTACTAAATAATCCACTTAAAGGGAGGTACTTATATTTCTCTAACAGCTTTGGGAAGCCTCTGGACTCAGGTGTCCTTCCCAATGAAATGCTCTTATACATACCTGATTTTTCACTTGTTTTTGTGTATGTTTAAGATTCAGAAGCATTCCCCAAACCAGGAAGGCTTTCTTGCCTCCTGACCTGGGATCCTTTGGTTGAATGACACTGACTTCTATCCTGGAATCATCATCATTACATTCGTTAACAGAGTTTTATTAAACTGTGGAGTCCTGAGACACAGTGTATGCTCCACTCTGACTGGGTTGTTGCTCTGATGAGTAAAAGAAGGTGATGAGGATGCCATAGACAGGGATACACAGATACTGCATCACTGAGAACCTGAAAAAAAAAAAAAACAAATCTCAAAGCATAAGGATTCTAAATGCAGCAGGAAGGACGACAAAGACCCAAGAACTAGACATTTGTATTGAGATATTTTAGACCCAAGAATTAGACATTTGTATTGAGGTATTTTAGACCCAAGTACTAGACATTTGTATTGAGATATTTCAGTGGGATACTTTTTGCTCATATTACTTTCGGTTTTCTCTTCCTATCCCACCAAGTGTCTTGCCACATAGAAGGACTTAATATGTATCCACCGATTGATGGATTGCTTGCCCAAGAAGCAAAGCTTAAGTCAGGATTTGTATTAATGTGCTTTTGTAAGCACTGTGTAATGCCTGAGACTGGCTAACTTAGCAAGACAACAATGCCGTTTTGGCTTACAGCTCAGGAAAGGTACAGTGTAGCAGCCACATCTATGACCTTGCCTGTACCAGGCTTTTTCTTGTGGGCCACCAACCAGCTCCCTAATCAGGACACAAAGACTTATTATTAGTTTTAAATGCTTGACCTAGCTTAGGCTCCTTTCTGGCTAGCTCTTTTAACTTAAATTAACCTGTTTCTCTTTATCTATCTTTTGCCTTGGGGCTTTTCACCTCCTGTATATCTTTCACTGCTTATGTCTGTCTGTCCGGTGGCTGCCTGGCTTCTTGCCCTCTCCTCCTCCCTCATTCTTTTCTCCTTCATCGCTTCTTCTCTCCCCCTATTTATTCTCTCTGCCCCCCAGCCCCACCTATCCTTGCCCTTCCTCCCTATTGGCTATTCAGCTCTTCATTAGAGAAATCAGGTGCCTTAGGCAGGCAAGGTGAAACAAATTCAACACATCCTTACCTAATTAAAAACACATCCTTACATCATTAAACAAATGCAGCCTAAACAAATGTAACACACCTTACACAATTAAATTAATATTCCATACCATAAACAAATGTAACACATCTTTACATAGTTCAAATAATTCTCTACCACACTTGCCAGGGGGCCCAGAGCCTCAGATGGGAAGAGTTAGGGATTCAACCTGCATCTCTCGCCCTCCCCCCTCCTCTTTTTACTAAAGCCAGCAGGGTTCAGTCACAAGGACACTACTCTAATGAGCACGTCAAATGCTAACCACTTCCCAAAGGCTCATCACCATTTCCAACCCTTTAAAACTTCAAAAATGGGGGTTAAACTTCAGCATAAGTTCTTGGTAATAACCATATTAAAAAATACATTATGGCTATATACCATATACCCATAAGATTACTTTATCCCGAATCTACATAATCAGTATAAACCACAGGTGACAGTCAACAGTCATCGGCTTCCTCTAGTGAAGTATGTCCCATAGTTTCTGGTGGACATCAGTAACAGGTGCAAAAGGTGACTTACCCTCATCTTGCCGTTGATAACAGAGAAATAGGATAAATGCAACAGTAAAATGACACGTGTGTGTGTGTGTGTGTGTGTGTGTGTGTGTGTGTGTGTGTGTGCTCGAAGTAACTTGGATATTAAAGATATTGGAAAATGTACCTTGAATGGCCTGCTGGCAGTTAGGGCAGGACACAGAAGACTTAGTGCTAAGCATGTAGAGATGCCAAGCTCTCCTTCCCAGCAGTCATTCAATTATACCTCCCTGTGTGAAAGCTCAGAAGGACAGCTCAGAAATGTGTTTTCCACTCTAAGAGACCCAAGTCGAACAAAGCTTAGAAATTTGGTGCTGTGTCTATAGCAAGCCAGAATGCAAATGACAGCTGTCATGGGATTATAGAAAGGCAAGCCAAAGGTTGAAGAAGCCAGTACAAATGAAGCAAACCACAAAAACCACAAAAAAATAACCAAGGAAATTCCTATCTCATTACCTCCCTGGTCTGGGAAAAATATAACCTCTTTGATTGTCTGTTGATAATGTTTTGAAACAGGGTCTTTCATACTATGTAGCCCAGGTTGGCCTTCGTAACCCAGACTGCCCTTGACTTGTGGTAATCCTCCTGCTTAACTTCTCAAATGCTGAATTAGAGGTGAGAGTCACAAAGCCCAGCCCTCTTTATCATATGTTAGGTTTGAGATGGATGCCTGATATCTATAGCAAAAGCATCCTGACAGGCAGGGGGAACAATGTCTGGGTCCCTTTTATCATATTCCCAGCAGCTGCTGTGCTCATGGAAATAGAAAAATGTTTTGGTACCACTGCACGGAGAGCATTGAAATCATAAATGGGCATGGTGGATTGCTCACACCTGTATTCCTAGCATTTTGGAGGTAGAGGCAGAAGGAGCAGGTGTTTAGGGTAATCCTTGGCTACATGGCACATTCAAAGCCATCCTGGGCGACAGGAGGTACTGTCTCAAATACCAGCCAAACAAAAGAAACCCATAAATGTTCATAAGCAAGACAATGTATGCAGGGGATAACTAACAACATTGACACCTGGTAAGAGATATGAATACTACTGAAATATAAGAGGGTTTCTCCCAACTTGTAAAGTATTACCTGACTCTACCAGAAAGAACACAAAACAATCCAGGTAAAACCCATAGTAGAAACTGATCACTTACAAGAACAATATAAAGGTTTAAAGAGACACCTGCCAGGGTAGGGGTGGGAGGGACTCAAAAGAGTCACGTGTCATTGGGGAGACCAGGAACGTTTAAGGATCAACAGAGGTTGGATGGCTATTCTGTATCACTCAGTGATCATCACTGACAGGTTAAATGTGGCATTTTTACTCAAGAACTGCTTTTCATTGAAAGCAAATATGATTCACCAGTATAAATACAAAAAAAGAAACAACAGGTGGCGAATACAACTCAAGACATTACATTTCCATGAGTCACTGAAGCCAGATGGCGTACATCTGAGAATTCGGCAGAAACTTAGGATCAAAGCATTTGGGGTACTAACAGTATAGGCGACTTACCACCGGCATTAGGGAGCTGCCAACTGTGCTATCTGACACTGTTAGACAGAGGACAGATTGTTTAGGCAATTCGATTAATTCAGGGAAACTGAATAAATAAATACACAGACCAGCACCAGGTGTGAACCATTGTTCCACACACTGGACACTCAAGAGTGTGTAAGACAAGGCCATGCCCTGTGTGAGCTATGACTGAGACAAACTGGTACATTGTCAGCTGCAAACAAACACACAACACACGTGTCAAGCATAAGCAATGATTTTATAAAGGCATCAATGTTTAAACAATTCCCATACATGATTATTTGTGAGTGTGTGTGTGTGTGTGTGTGTGTGTGTGTGTGTGTGTTTCTGTCTATCATAAGGTAAATTGGCTAAGGAGTGCATGATAATGGCAGCCCTTCTAAGGCTGCCAGCTTTGGCACTGCTCTCCAAGCCCTCCCACACCTTCTGCCAACAGCAGAGTGTCTCTGATTTTGCCTTTCAACACTGGAAAGCCAGAGGTTTGACATTGGAGATTCTGCCACAGGTGAGGCAGAAGCAGCAAACATGGCATGCACATGCTTGCTGTCGGAAACAGCAGGTGAATGAGTGGAACCCACCTCAGGATGCTCAAGTCCATCTCCCAAGTCTCCAGGGCATGCAGTGATGCACAGCTGCAAAGGGAAGTGGGAACTGTGGGTTTCTGCAGCTTACTAGCACACAATAGTGAATCAAGGCAGGCTAAGAGTGAGTAGAACGGTGGCTGAGTGATGCTGGCTTTATTCGCATGTATCCCCTAGGAGTTTATATTTAGGAAGGTCCTCGTGATGGGTTCTATAATGCTATCATGGTATCAAGTTCACGATCATCACAAGTGTGCCTTTGTTCTTAAAGCAAACTGTCCTTCGAGGCTATGCTGGTGACACTCTTCAGAAAGGAGCCCTTGGGATGCACACAGACTTCTCCATTCATACAGCATTAGGTAGCCTGCCTTTCTGCTTTATCATTTGTCTGGTTGGTGGTGTTGATGTATAGCAAAAGCAAATAGACTTGACATAATCTCTAGCATTTAAACCCGCCTTCTGAATCACAGCAGAGGGCCGCTGTGCCTGTCTCCATCCACAGACCCACCCCAAGGCAGTAGCTGTTCTTGCTTTTCCCTCCTGTCACCTCTGCCACACACCTCACTTAAGACAGAAGCCTGGGACTCAGCCCTTGCCCCTCCCTCATTTGCTCAATCGCCAATGAAACTCAAAAGAAACCAAAGCAAACCTATGAGTTCTATCACAGAGGTTCTGCCCCAGTTTACAGTCTCTTTACAATTAAAAAAATAGTTAAATAAAACTTTGTTTCCCTGTCGTTACCTACCAGGTGCCCTACCCTCTCTGTGTGTGTATGCACGCACATGCGCATAGGAGATATCCTCCTTTACTACTCTCCACCTTCTACACTGAGGGGAGCTATGTCACTGGAAGCCTGGGTGGTTTTGAGTACATAAAATGCCACCTTGCTCTGGGGAAGCTGTCTCCACCTCCTATGGGATGGAGTTACAGGTGTGCTACCACACCCTCCGTCTCTTCTATAGTCCCGGAGGATCTGAACTCTGGTGTGCAGACTTGGACTGCAAGTACCTCACAGGCTGAGCCACCTTCCCAGCCCACAGGCTCCTGTATTAAAAGGAAACCTTCCATGTGCTCACTTAAAGAAGCAACTTTCTAAGATTAGAATCTCAAGATGTCACTCTTTTGTGAAAACTCTGCAAAGACTTCCCATTTCCTCTAGAATTAGGTCAGACATCTTGGTAAGACAATAAGAAACCCCTTCCAATAACGACTGGTGACTTTTCTACCCCTCTTTTTTTCCAGGTTGATCTTACCTCTGCATTGGCCCAGATACACTGTACCGAGTCATCGCTGCATTCTGTTGGGGTTTTTCTATTCTAAATCATACTTTCTTAGTCAATGAGCTTCTATTCATACTCTGTGACTAAGTGTGAATATTCCTTTGTTAAAACTTTCTCTCTACCTTATTGCTCTTATACCTCAAGTGTTTCATAGCATACACATATTCTCTCATGCTGTCTAGTCTAGAAACTGAAAATAGAAATCTTAATTCAATTTTTATTGACTCACCAGATGAAAAAATGCATTATAAAGAACCTTTAATTTTAATAAAAGAGAACTTGAAGACCTAAGAATATTTCAAGCCATTGTGGTAAAATAAAACAGTGTTCTTGCCAGACTCAGATAGATAGGTAGATAGGTAGGTAGGTAGGTAGGTAGGTAGATAGATAGATAGATAGATGATAGACAAACATATAGATGATAGATAGATAGACAGACAGATAGATGATAGATTGATTTGGGGGAGTTTGTGTAGTGCTGTCTTTCAGATATTTTCAGTCTACAAAAGTTGTAAATGTTGCTGTTGGCTCCAGCCAAGCTGAACACATGCGAGGTTCTTATAGGTAATCTTGGCTTCCCAGCCAGACTGAGCCAACAAAACTGTAGAAGCTGAGCTTCCCTTGGACTGTGCACATATTTTAACTGATAACATGTGAATTTGATTAAGCCTAGATACCGACTTTCATGTATTTCCCAAGAGCAATGAAGATATGCTGGGATCTATAGGGAACTTTTTAAGTCATAGGACAACTTAGTTCCTTGTATTAATTCTTAAAGTTTAGGAGAAAATGATAACCTATAAATGTAAAGAGGACCATGGAGTCATTGTTGATATAAGAAAAGAAAAATTCAGAAATTTGATTGATGTTCTTATTGAAATTCCTTTTAGATATAATTTTCCAAATGTACCTCAGGAGATCCTGGCTAGGATCTTTATGATTAGGAATGTTGGAAATGAACATATACACTGTCTTCTTGGCATATCAAAAACATTGTAGAAGCCTAGCACAGATTCTCTGGGACTGTGTGCATCTTTAACTGATAGTACCTGGATGACTAAGCATAGATATTGGCCTGCATGTCCTTCCCAAGAGAAAGAAAATCCTGCCTTGCTAACCTGATAGAAATCCTGTTAAAAGTTGTTTTAAAATCAATGGCTTCTGGTAACATCCAATAGGATGAGCATTCATTGCTAATACGGGAAAGAGAGAATTTAGGTATGGGAAGTAGAGGTTAGGAATGTTGGAATGAGAGTTGAAGTTGAGGCTTTCGGTGTCCTCTGACTGTAAGTTGGGAAAAACTAAGCTCTACAATTCCTCTGTGTTGTAGAGTGAACTGAATGATGGTAGCCCCTACATAAATGTACCAGGCTCTCATCCCTGCAACTTGTGGATATGACTTTAAGAAGAAAAAAGAACAAGTATCACCTTACATGGCAGAAGAAGATGTGAATTGGGGATGTTAGAGCAAGAGCTACCCTGAATTATACATGTGGGCCCTAAATATAATCATTTGCCAGACAGAAAGAGCAGAAGACAGATGCTAGGAACTCAGGAGCAAAGACTGGAATATCAGGGAAGGTTCCAGAAGCTTCCAGAATCATGGAACAGGTTTTCCCTACAGCCCTTGCAGCAAATATGCCATCAATACTGTGATTTCAGACTTCTGCCTCTGCCACAGTGAGTGAATGATATTTCCTCAAAGACCTCAAATATATGGGTTATTTGTTATGGCAGCCACAAGAAGCTCATATATCCTGACTGAAGGAGGCCCTCAGCAGGGTCCAGCTCACCTCCATGATGACCCCAAAGGAAAGGATGTACCACTGTTCCCATCCCCCAGCACCCCATTTTGATTTAGTAGTTGCTAGAGTCATCCTTGCAAGTATTTATATATAATAGCCTATATAATATCAGAGGCAATGACTTTCACAAATGCGAACAGCATTTTGGTGTACATATTTTTTTATAGCTGAGTACATTTTCTTGATGAATCCGTTTGTCCTTTTTTCAGCTTTTGCTTAATGCTTCTATCATTAGTTTAAATGAATGTGAGAGACAATTGAACTCCACTAAATAGGACAAAGGTCAGAGAGGAGAGCTTGGAGCAGTTAGACCATATTCATGAGACACATAAAAGTCTACCCTTTTCAGAAGTCAAAGGCTTTTGTGGAAAAGGCCTTGCTTCAGAGCGTGGGGGTCCAAGCTGGACTACATGCCAGAGGAAGACCTTAGAGGCAAATATTCATCCTTGGAGTGTTTCCGGAGGAGATGAGCCTGACACAAAAGCACGCAGTAACGTAAATTCAACTCGGCCCAGGCAACCACCTCTGAGGGGTGACAAAAAACAATTTCTTTTAATAGAAAAAATAAATATGCCATTGGATCAATGTTGTTGTAAGCCTGGATTAAAAATGGTGGAGGGAGGGTTATAAGTGAGATAAGTCCATAACCTGACCCCCCGCCATCTTTTGCAGTACTGGGAATTGAACATAGATCCTCCCACATGCCAGGCAAGTGCTCTGCCTCGGAGTTAAATCTCCAGTTCTCTCTCTTCCCCCTCCCTCCCCTTCCCACATCCCCTTCTCTCCTGTCTGCCTATGTGTGTATGTGTGTTTGTGTGGTGTGCATGCAAGTATATGCCTGTTCACATGTGTGCAAATGTGTGTGTTCATTCACGTGTGTCTGCTTGCACATGGGTTCCTGAGGATGGTGGTGTCTTCCTTGATCACTCTCTTGCCCAATAGCTTATATATTGAGGGAGGGGCTGTCATGAAATCCCAGAATTCACAAATTTATCGAGATTAGATGATCAGCTTGCTCTCAGAATTTTGTTTCCATCTCTCTACTGTTGGGATTATAATGGTATCATACAGCTCTTCGCATTTATCTTGTGCTGGTGATCTGTGCTTCTGTCTTCACGCCTGAGCACCCACTTTTCCCACTGAGCTATCTCACCCCCACCATGCCCCCAATCCTCTCTCCCTCCCTCTCTTTCTCCCTCCCTTTCTTCCTTCCTTCCATCCTTCCTTCCTTTGTTCCTTCTGTCCTTCTTTCCTTCCTTCCATCCTTCCTTCCACTCTTCCTTCATTTGTTTCTTTCATTCTTTCTTTTGAGATAAAAGCTCACTATTTCTCTCACTGTCTTTGAACTTAATTCTGTAGCCCAGGCAAGCCTGGAACTATTGATCCTCCTGCCTCAGTGTCTGAAATTGCCTAGGCCATAAAGACAATGCCACAAGCATGACTTAGACAAGTTTTAAACAAGAGAAAGTTAATATAAGACTTAGAATTGCTTAGGTTCCAGCTAGAAATCACAAAGCAGAGCATAACGAAACATTGGCATTACTAAAAACTTACTAAAGGAGCAGGGACATTTGATCCTGAGCTTGGATGCTCACAAGAACAACCTAAGTGGTAAGTCAAAAGTGAAGGACCATGGCCATTCCCAGTTTTTCTGGTTGGTTGTAAGTTGAAGTAAATCTCTGGATGGCAGGCAGGATGATTTGCTGACAAATGTTGTCGTTGAATGTTTGTGTGTACACATATTAAATTCTAATGATATAATGGTCACCCCCTCCCATCTTCCTATATGTGCTGCAACTTAAATAGGAGGATGGGGGAGAAAGAAGTGTGTCTGTGTGTGTTTATCAATTCTGTCATGATCTTAAATAAATACGCAAGACAATTGAAAACTTCTGAATAGAACCAAACATACGATATATGTATTATATATTCCTCTTTCTGTTTTTATATTCTGCCTGGTAGCTATGAACAGAAATGGGACAGCTAATTTCGAGTCTGGGTCATGTTTTGCTTCATAGATGGTACCTCCTATATGACCTTATATGGGGGAAGGAAAAATAAACAAACATCATTCAGACTTTTTATACGGTCACACATTTCATTAATGAAAACTACCCTGATGACTCAATTACTTAATGAAGTTCAACCACTTAGTACCAGTATACTAAAAATTAAGTTTCATCATATGAACTTGGAAGGATACAAACATACACTACAGAATACATAGATGATAGCTAGTTAGATAGCTACATCATAGAGGATAAGTTAAACATAAAAGATTCAATTATCTCTACCATTGCACAGTTACTAAACAACTAAACACATTAACATAACATTGTTTTCATGTTATACACACTCAAAGGGCATCTCTTCTACAAATCATAATATTCTTTTTTTGTATGATTTGCCCATACTCAACACAGCAAGTGTGTGAAGGCCAGAGGACAACTTATAGGAGTCAGTTCTCTCCTTTTGCTATGGGTCATGAGGATAAAACTCAGGTTGACAGGATTGGCAACCAGTGCCTTTACCCATTGAGCCATTTGGATAGTCTCTTAAATCATAAAATTCTTTTTTTTAAAAGATTTGAACAGACACAAAAACAAAAGATGCCATAGTGGAAATTTAATGAGACTTCCTGTAAGCCAGCACAAAGCCAAGTGCTTGACACATCAGAACATACTTGTTCTCAAATGGCCATGAGTAGATGTTACCCATGTCCATACCTTCTAGAGGACGAGATGGAGGCCAGCGTTTCCATCAAGTTCTCCAGCTCCCTCTGCGAATTAGCTATAAAACAGGTATCCGAACTCAAGCACCTTCAGTGGGAACTAAGCAAGAGAACGCAGTGAAAGGTTCTAACTTTTCTTTTCATTATTCATTGAATTTTAAACTTTTGAAGATACAATACGGATGAGCTGTTTTATTTTATCTTTTTCAGTTTTCTTAGGCAACATTTTAGGTGAATAAATTTGGAATTAAAACAAGTTTCATTTTCCCTAATCTCCTAAGTTTGATGACCAAATGTAACTAGTCTGAGAACCTAAAGTCTAAGACAATTGGCACATGTTTTACAGTTATGCCTTATAGGGCCCAGATACCAAAGTCACCTATATCCCATGTGAGGATGCTGGTTGGAGAACATTTTACAATGCTACACTTGCATCCTTTCCAGTCTCATTGCTAATCATGAACCACAGAGGGCCAACCAATCTTTTCAAGCAATTAAAACAGCATGAGCCCCAATCTACATGGTTATAAATATCTTTGAGACCACCCATCCTTTTCATGAGCAAGAAGGGAGAGTATCTCTATGACAGATGTAGAAACACGCCCACACTGTTTCTTTTGCAGAATTTCTAATCCAACGTCTGACTTTTCCTTTCCTTTGTTGTTTTCATTATCTATTTTTCCTTTATCTTTCTCTTTTTCTTCTTTTCATAGTATTTTAAAACTCAGATCTCCTTCCTGAAGCCTTCCTTTTCACGCTGGCGTTGTGCACAGAAAACTGTCTCATTTGTTTGTAATAACTGTTAGATTTTTGTTTAAACTAAAGATAAAGAAGAGGAGGAGGCAAGAGATGAGGCATAGGATGAGACACATTAGACATATTAAGCAGTTTATTTTAGGCCTGGCAGAGTAGAGAGACTAAGAGAGAAGAGGAACTTGGTTAATGGCTGACCATTGCTGGTCGCCAGAGAGAGGCAGAGAGAGAGGAGAGAGAGAGAGAGAGAGGAGAGAGAGAGAGAGAGAGAGAGAGAGAGAGAGAGAGAGAGCATAAATGGTCAGGGTCTGTCTTTTAAAGGGGTCTTCTGCACCTGCATGCAGACTTAGTTCCCATGGAACCCTGGACTGACCAGAGTACTGCCTGTCTGCCAGGTAACAGGTACAGGCCAGCATAATGCCTGAAGCTTTCAATAACAACACTGCCCTCCCCAACATAAGGCTGATGGGTGTGTTATGGGTGTTGTGATGGTGCCTCTCCATATTCCCAATCTGTTCCTTACTAGGTATTACTATTTCATCTCCTGTGTTTCCTGTTTTAAAGTCATGATGGACTTCTCTGTTCTTTTTCTTCTAATAACAGCCACAGTAAAGGTACTATAAACACCAGATGTCTTGAACAATAGGTGCTTGGCTATTTCAGAGAACATGACATCCTCAGGGTCTATCTGACATGTGTCATTATAGAGTTCTGTTTGTTTCTTGACTGTGCCAGGTCTACCCTAAGAAAAACAGTAAACAACAATTTCAAGGTCTCTAATTGCTAGTTAGCTCCTCTTTTGTGTGGAGGGGAATTTAATGTTGATTTTCAAGTGATTTTAATATAGTAACTCAGATTAAAAAAAGTGATATGGTAAATTAATAGAACTTGAAAGTAGTAATTATTATTGTTGTCATTAATATTAAAGAATGTCACAAATACAATGGGGTGGAAATCTCCACTGTTCCATGGCCACACTGTAGCAGAAGTTCTGGAGGAAGTAGGCTTTAAAATACAGTTTGTAAGGAAAATGAGAATTCATAGCGGAGTACTTGAGGCAAAAGTAACTGTACCCAGAACACACAAATAACACTAAACCTGGAGGAGGAGGGGAGGAAAGAACGATGCTGAGAGCTAATGGTGAGAGAGGTGAGTCACTGGAAGTTACATCTCCTGGGACACCTGGGAAATCTGTGTAGTCATAGAACACACTGGAATAAACATTGGATGAGTTTGTAGGTAAGGGTCTTTTGAATTAGGAATAAATTGAAGGCAGAGAAGACAGGAAGGACAGCAGCAACCCAGGAACTTCACATGGATGGCTGGAGAATGGTCCTTACAGTTGCTAATGTGCAGATGGTAAATAGTTCTGCTTTGGCAATTCTTCTAGATAATTGACACTTGATGAAAGGCCTCTTCCCAAGTCAACACAAGCACAGAACCTACTTCCCTTGAAAATGGTGCAGAATGAGTTAGAGGCCAGTCCCAATAGGGAAGAGAGTAAGCAGTTTTCCAGCACTTTCGACTTTCAGACTTTGCATATCTGAGCTCCAGGCACATTGGGGGGGGGGCTTCCTGCTGGCTTTGCTTACACCTTTAAACAAATCCTCTAATCCCAGCACAGCAGAAACTCCTGCAGGGGGCTGAATTTTGAAAAGCCGAAATTGTATCCAGATCAATCAGCTGTTTTTTTGGATTGGAAAGTGACGGATGCAGTAAGAGTGGTTTTTAGTTGCCCAAGGAGACTCGCCCACCTGGCATCCAAAGAGACCACCCTCCCAGACTCTAAAGCAGATCTCAGGACACAGATTTGAAGTGACTTAAAAGTGTCCTGCATGCACACAGGGGTGGGCCTAGGCCCTATCCCAAAGGATACGATAGACTCTGATGACACCCTATGGAAGTCCTCACCATCCAGGGGGAGCAGAAAGGATATGTGATAGGTAGGGTTTTATTTGGGGGGGTTGGTAGGGGAGGAGGGGAGGGAGAGGGAACTGGGATTGTCATGTAAAACAATCTTGTTTCTAATTCAAATAAAAAAAATCTGCAGAAAAATAAAATTGTCCTGAATGATTAGGATGCGAAGGTCGAAAGTGCCTTAGGTCAGGTTACGAAGGTCAGGGTGCCCAGAATTGAATCATGAGGGTCAGAGTATCCTGCCACTAAGCCTAAGAGCAGAAGCGTGATACGGGTAGAAACACGTGGTGTCTGTCACTGGAGCCAAAAGATAAGTAAGCTTATCCAACAACGTCAAGGTAATCGAGACTGGATACTGGCACTTTGGAGTGTTGTTTTAATAAGAATTTGCTGTATTTCAGGGGAAGAAAAAAAATGTGCTTTTCCCCTAGTGTGAAGGTGTGGATTTTATTGTTAGTTACAGAGGGTCTATTCCTCTGGTGTCATTTATTTTTGTGATTAGAGATTAAATTCTTTTGAACTTGACTCTGCAAACCGATGACGTCAAAACCCAAGTGCCAATGATTTCCTAGCATTGTTCCCCAACTAGTACAGAAACCACAATGAATCAGGAATTAGTTTAAGGCATCGTCCTTAAGTATGGATATGTGATTTTAAACTAGTTTTATGTCAAACTAACTTGGAATCATTCATTCACAAAAGAGCAAGTGGAGGTTTGCAATAAGAAATATTAAACATAGGTCATATTACTTTCATTTAAAATACATTGGTTCAATATGGCTCTTACTGGGGCAGTTAGTTGGCATAGTTGTCTTTTTGAAACAAGGTTTCATGGTGGAAGAAGGGAACTGAATTGTGAAACTGTCCTTGTCTCCCTATGGCACACATGTACCCACATTCAAACTCACACATTGCACACACAATAATAATAATAAAAGTAAACATAACAATAATAAATTTAACATAGAAATACATTATGAAAACTTTACATTTATTTTTTTTTAGATTAGAGAACATTTTGTTATGTACGGAAACCCAATAAATACAATAGTCATTGTATTAATAATGGAGTTAATCGTGAAGGACTTTTGGTGTTTAATGGGACTTGGTCAAATTAAAAACAGTGAGCGCTATTTCCATTTTTGGCACGTGACTTCAATTATCTCTAATAAGATCACGTATTTCATCCTATATGCACTATGTCAAAAAAATTCATACTACCTAGCATTATTAAAATGTTATTGTCTTTGGCTTCTTCCTCCTTGGACAGTAGTAGGCATTGCACAGAATATTGCAAGTCTGCAAAACAGAGAACAGCCATTTCATCACTAAGAAGTAGTTCTGTTTCCTTTTCAGAGTAGACCTCAGCAGGAATATTGCCGGTGTGGCTATCCTTCAGCAGCACCCTGCTCTCCCCTCTTAAATAAAAGTCACTCCTGAGATTTAGACTTTTGTTTTAGAAGATTGTTTTCTTCAGATGCACAGCGTGTGCCAAGGACTATACAAATCCACAAATGTGTGGCTGTGCATATAGCTGTTATCCTGTAAAAGAACAATTCTCCTTTACTCGCTGCCCCAAACCCTAGATGAAGTATTGGAGTTGGGGAACTCATGTATTGGTTTCTCTCTTAGGTTTCTATTACTGGGAAGAGACTCCATGGCCACAGCAACTTTTTTTTTTTTTTAAAGGTCTGACCATTTATTTGTTACTCTTAAAGACTTGTTTTTGACTGGACTTTGTAGACCTTCTGGATTGGGGTTTACTTTACAGCATTCATTTTGTTGGTTGGCTTTGAAAGCATCTTAGTTTCTGACTATTCTGGTCTGGGTTTTTTGTTGTTGTTGTTGTCATCTGTTTGCTTCCAGCCCCCCAAGACATTTTAGTCTCTGGCCATTTGGTTTGTTAATTTGCTAGTAGTCTTTTTCTCTAAATTACTCCCCAATCTTATCTAAAGAATTAGAAAATATTTATGTTTGATAAATATGTTCATTCAACTTATAAGTATTAAGGCAAAAATGAATAGCTGGAGAAATGGTTCAGTTGTTAGGGACACTTGCCATTTTTGCAGAGGGACAAGGTTTAAGTTCCAGCATCCACACAGTGGCTCAAAACCATTCACAAACTCCAGTTGCCTCAATGGAGAACCTTTGCTATCTCCGAATTAGTTTCTTTTATATGATTAACTAAAAGTCCTAGACAAAAGAAAAATTTGAACAATATTTGTATTAATTCTTTGAGAGTATCATGCAATTAATTTTGAACATATTTATCCTTCCTCCCCCAGCTCCTTCCATAACCATCGTCTCACCTTCTAATTTCTTCCCATTCAACTTTAAGTTTTCTTTTCTTCTTTTTAACCTTCATCAAGTCCAGTTGGTATTGAACATCTAGTCTTGGGTGTAGAGACTTCCCTTGTGTGTGGTCAACCTTCCATGGGTAACACCATTAAAGAAAGTTGTCTCCCCTTCTCCTAGCAGCAACCAAACACCAATAGCTGCTTAGTTAATGGTGGGATTTTTCTGCCCACCTTCCCCATACTATAGTGGGATTTTGTTTGGTTGAGTTTATGGAGGTCTTTTGCATGCTATCACAATTGCTCTGAGTTTATATGTCCAATTGCCCTTTGTATCCAGAAAATATTGTTTACTTGATTTTATCCACTACTCTGGTCCTTATAGTTTTTCTCCCCCTGCTTCTGAGAATATACTGAGCCTTGAGGGGAGGGACTTGATGTAGGTCCCATTTTTTAAAAAAAATTTATAAATGAGTAGTCTATTTCAATGAAATTTTAAAATCACCCAAAGTGATAAAGTTGGTAATTTATAAACATTACTAGTAGCTTTAAAGGCTAGATCTCTGTTGAAAGGGGTTAAATATAAATAGAAAACTATTTATTTTAAGTTAGAGATAAAAACAACAAAAAAATGATTTCCAGTGATATTCTGCTGTACTTATAGATTGGTGCCTAGCCTAGCTGTTATCACAGACACTTCCTCTGGCAGCTGATGGGAGCAAATGCAGAGACCCACTGCCAATCATTAGGTGGAGAGAGAGGCCAAATTGGACATCTCCATTAGGCCCCTTCCCTGAAACTCATGGAAGAGGAATAGGAAGAACTGTAGGAGCCAAAGAGGTGGAGGACACCAGGAAAAACATGGCCCACGGAGTCAACTAAGCAGGGCTCATAGGGACTCACAGAGACGATAATCATGGAGGCGAGAATCATGGAGACTGCGTGGGTCTGTCTAGGTCCTGTGCAAATATGCAAATATGTTATGGTTGTTAGCTTGGTGTCTTTGTCAACTGGTAACGGGGAGCAGGGGTGTATCTGACTCTTTTGCCTACTCTTGGGACCCTTTTCCTCCTATTGAGCTGCCTCTTGTGGCCTTGATATGAGTGAGGGTTTGTGCCCACTCTTACTGTAACGTGATGTCCTGTTCTGTTGGTACTCCTGCAGGGCCTGCTCTTTTCTAAAGGGCAATGGAGGAGGATCTGGAGGAGAGGGGAAATGTGTGGGAAGGGAACTGGAGGAGTGGAGGGAGGGAACCTGTGGTTGGGATGTATTGTATGAAAGAATTGTTAAAAGGTTAGAGGTACTGGCAGAGCTAAAGATAAAGTAGGAGAGCAATCTATCTTTCTCTGAAATTTTCATTTTCCTTCTTTACTCGATAACAAGACAAAACTCTATATCAAAGAAAATATTTTAATGCCCCATTTTAAGACAAAAACTAGATAACAAACTATATAAAAATTCCCACTTAGAAAGACTACTTTCCCTTGAAAAGCCAGTGCACCTGCACACACATATCTTAATTGCTGTTTAAGTTGCTCGCCTGCTCTTAACCTTCACGCTTAAGCCTATATTAAAATATCTTTCTTATGCGAGCAACTTCTATAATTCTCTTCAGTGTCAAAGCCATGAATCCAGATTTGGCCTGAGTTGAGGTTCCTAAATGCTTGGGGAAACTCCTCAGGCTGCCTAGAATGATAATGTCCTGCTATGGTTCTGTTCCTTCACTGCTAATATTTGGGGCCTTGTGCTGCAATGTACCTTAAAACATTGGGAAGTTTGGTTGTCTGACTGTCCCCTGGCTTATGCACCCTGATGAACATGGCAGATGTCACTCTAGTTTGCTTTGCTTCTATTTTTTTTTTGGGGGGGGGATCTAACCACTGCTTACTGTTTAATTAATGTCATTGACATTGAAAATAAAAATCCCCTAAACTCATCTATGCCTCATTCCTGAGTCAGATAAATCCAATACATGGCTTTTCTGGGGGACATCATTATGAGTTCCAAGGTACCCTCTTGCCTGTGAGAGAACTGCCCAAGAAACTGGGATGGCATTCTCCAAAGCAGTTCATTATGTACCAAACCCATTAGGAATGCTTGCTTGAATTCCCTTAAGTAATATTTTTCGTTTCCTTCCTTCCTTCTTTCCTTCCTTCCTTTCTTCCTTCCTTCCTTTCTTCCTTCCCTACCTTTCTTCTTCCTTTTTCTTTTTTTGTTTTTGTTTTGTTGTTGTTGTTTTGCTTTTTGTTTGTTTGTTTCAATTTTTTTTTTGACTCAGGACTTCTCAGCCTGTCTTAGAACTGGCTCTGCAGATGAGGCTAGCCTCAGCTCAGGCATCTGCCTGCCTCTTTCTTACTGCTGTGATTAAAGCAGCACCATTCCTGAGGTAGACTAAAATGTTCTAAGCACTCTCAGCTCCTTTCCTGTCTGTCTCCTCTGCTTTTTTGGAAGCCAATCACTGGGCAAAAGAATTCTCCTGGCCTTTCCTCTTCCAGGCTCTATAGCCACAAGAAGAGAGGATTCCAGAAACTTTCTCCTCTGCCTTTCTCATGAGACTGAACTGTGCTGTAATCCTAGAACATCACTAAGTGTTGATTGAGAAAGATGCCTGCTATAGCTCTTAAGTCAAAATAAATAAGTTCCATATGTTCTCATTTTATGAAAGGTTGAAAATAAATCAGCTGTTGTATTACCTGTGTCTTTCAACTTTATAATGGGCAATATTAAGATTGATCCAGGGGCCTTTGTGAATGCCTAGAGAGAAAATTACCCACCTAAACACTGTGGTGAGCAAAATTCTGGATAAATGACTGTGTGGGAAAGTTTCCAGTTTTTTTCTCATAGAAACTAGATATAGTAGTGTATGCTTAGAATTCTGGCACTTGGAATGATCAGTTTGAGGCCAGCCTGAACTATACAGTAAGATAGTCATTTAAAAATTAAAAATGTGGTCTGGGAATGTCCCTCAGTATAAGTCTCTTTGCCTAGTTAATATCAAGTGCTGGTTTTGACACTCTGTATTGCCAATTAACAACAACAATAAGCAATCAATCAATAAACAAATAAATAATAATAATGAATTCAAAACATTTTGATAATAAAAGGAATTCACTCATTTAAGGATATCACAGTCATTTCTCTTTCCTTTGTCATTAAGAGAATTCTGCCAGGGAGCTCTCAGTTTTTTCCATCCTTACTGGCTGTTGCCCGATTGATTCTTTTGATCCCCAGTGATGGGAATTGAAGTGGAATGGTAGGAAGGAAGCAGCAAGGAAACTCCCTACCACCACCTATGCTTAGGCTCTGGGGTTGGGACTAAGATTCGGATAACTGTGATGCACAAAACAAGACCAAAAAGGCTTTTAGGATGTAACAATATAGATATGGACCATCTTTGTGCTATTCCAGAAATGGAGGTAAGATATTGTTAAGTATCTTGAAATGGCCTTTTGTTTTCTGAAGTCTTTTTTTGCTAGGCATTCTGGGACTAGAACATGTGGTCCACAGCCTTATAAACATTATCCAAGAGAAATGAATGACTAAATGCGTTGGTAATGTGGTGAGGAAATTCAGGGTCCACAAACTTGGAAGGGAACTTGGATTATCCCTGTTGGTTGACTGACTAGTTTGTTCTCTGCTAAGTAACAATATTGATGAGTCCCTTCATATATATATATATATATAACAAATGTTCTGTTATCCTCAGTGACACACCTCCTCTAACAAGGCCACACCTCCTAATCCCTCCTAAATAGTCTACCACCTGGGAAGCAAACATTCAAATATATGAGCCTATGAGGACCATTCTGATTCAATCCACCACAGTTTTGCTTAGTTTGGATAGCAGTAGCAAAGCGCCTCAACCCAGCCTAAGTTAAAAAAAAAAAAAAAAGATTCCAGGAATTCAGATGAAGACAAACCCTAGATCACTAATGGAGTGGGGATTAGCAACAAAAGCCCCTGTAGTGCCCCTCCTGTAGTTTGTGGCCTCTCTGGTTCTCTAGGCCTGTCATGGTTATTTCTGTTTTTCTTTCCACATAGTGTAATATGGATGGGTAGCTATTCAACATGTCCAACTCCATGGGCATTTTAGTTTTCACTCACTTGTAACAAAAACAAACAAACAAACAAAAAACTAGCCAGGTGACTTGGAGTGTGAGTTCCCTAGAGATAGCCTCTTATAATTTCAGATGAATAAAGCTCCTTGTTGACCAATCCATAGGAACAATGAAGAAGAGAAGACATAGATCCCTGGGGTGACTTTCCCAGAGAAAGTTAATAGACAGATGCCCAGGTTTTTATACCTCACACGGGTTTGCGTCTTAATTTTTTCTCATGTGGAAGCAGAGCATCTTAGTGTTTCCACCTTACCAAATGTTGAAAATACTCAATATCAAGGAGTCCATTTCCCAGGGAGATTTTAGTAGCCTCAGTAAAGATGAAGACTATAATATTTAGCCATCATAAAATGATTGAAGTTGACTACATCTGTATGCCACCTGACCCTTATGTAATTTCCTCCCATTCCCAAATAGATTGATGTTTTCCATTTAATGCAATTAGAACTGAAGAAAATCCACAGAGGAAATGTGTTTTCTTATTTCATTATAATCATGTTTGTGTCATAACAGACTGGCTAAATGAAAGGGACATACTCAAATCACTGCAGGAACACATGAGCAAATTGAATAGTTTTGGTGTGTTCACAGAATAACTGATTAAACCATGGAACCTTGAGACAGGCAGGCTGCATTACTCAGGAATGTCTTATAGCAAGATCCTCTGATCTAGGGCTAGAACCACACAGAGATGCAGGCAGAGAGCACTTAGAGCACTTATACCATATATATATATATATATATATATACATATATATATATATATCCTATATAGAAACTGTTATTACATTGAACTTTGTTAGGTTTTTGTATATTTTTTTGTGCTTTGGTGGTATATAAGTACATAAAGTAAATTCAATACTATAGAATTTAATGTAAAGTTTCACA
The DNA here is from genome assembly GCF_003668045.3 of Cricetulus griseus. Lineage (NCBI taxonomy): Eukaryota > Metazoa > Chordata > Mammalia > Rodentia > Cricetidae > Cricetulus > Cricetulus griseus. The sequence continues at coordinate 18,676,091 of NC_048597.1, forward strand.
GCTTCTGTTTTGAAGGCTAAGTATAACTAGACATAAGTTTATTAAGTTGATATATATATATTATATATATATATATATATATATATATATATCTTGGGGATTCAATCCTCAGCAATGAGAAAAGGAGGAGGAAAGACCAGGAGGAGAGAAAGTAACAGGGACACAAGAGGGGAAGACAGGGGAGGGGAAAGGGAAAGCAGGACAGGGCTGAGAGAGGAGGGGGACAAGCCAAAGGAGGCAAAGCAAGGCAAAGCAAGATAAAGGCTAACAGAAAATAAAAGTGAATGCAACAAATGACCTCGGAGTAACAGAGGCAATTCACTGAGTAGAACTGCACTTTCAAATTCGGGAAGGTGTGGCTCACACAAACAAAAAGCAATATATATATACTCAAGAGAGCACTATGAGAAAAGAGAAACTATATAACCAGAGTTCTTAGATATTTAACTGGGAAATTTCTAGACATGTATTGAACTACTTAGGGCATGTCAAGAAACCCCTTGTTTAAATAGAGCCCAAGACCCAGAAACTGAAGAAAATTATATGTCTCTGAGAGAAAAATCAAGAGAAATTGAGATTTATATCAGAAGATCCAAAAGCTTCAACAAATGCATCCATTCTAAAGAAATACACAGTGTTAACTGGATACAAGTTGGAAAAGCCATGTCTAGTCACCAAGAAAATCAGACCTTTTTCCAGTCTAAAGGCAAATAAATATGTTATAGCATGGAATAAAGACATGTCCAAACACATGATGGGCTATCTACTCATGTTTGTCCTTTAGAAACAGTGTTGACCCTTTGTAAGTACTGGTTTCCCCCGTCACATGAGTTGGACTCAGACTCTCACACATGATAGGCTACAGAAATAGTTTAAAATGAGAACAAAGAATTAAAGAAATGAAGCCATGGCAGTTAAGAAATAATATGCACATTTCAAACTACAGTGGAAAGAATCCCATCGGTTAGGCTCTGTGGCATGTGAGAAGAAAACCAGTCATAACCAGAAAATGAGCTCCTACTACAATATTTCCAAAACCAAATGGGTTAACTTCAGCTTATGATATCCTAAGAGGCATGATTAACATGGTGCTGAAATAGAAAAGAGAGATTCTACTGGCAATAATGGAAATGAAAATGGGAAATTCATGGCAGGACAAAGATCTGCGTATGGAAACCATGGGTCCGATATGAAGAAAATCCTGATGCAGATGGATTCTGAGAAATAAATCCTTTGTAAGGAAAGAACTCAACTTGGCCTTTATTGATGAAATATTGACAATCAGCAAAAACACGAGGATGTCATTGTTCACAGTTCTATGATAATTATAATATTGAGAGTGTTGCTTGCTTCTGTATTTTTATACAAAGTCTAGAACTTCGATTTGTAACTAACTGTACTGGTTTTAATTTTAAATAACATAAACTTGGTGAATGTACATAATGCTTTACAACTAACAGATCCAAAGAGGTATGAAGGAGAAGGGAGACGAAAGGGTGTTAATTTACTTATCTTCATAAGATGAAAAGATATAATGTCAGTTCTGAAAACACCAACAAAAACCAACATTTAATAATAATTCAATCAAAGTTGGAGGGAATAAAGTAAAAAAAGAATTCTCAGCTAATTGATAAGCTTCTCTCTCTAAAAAAATAAGGAGCTATTTCAGGTTATAAATTGGGAATTTATAATCACAAATGATTTGGAGTTGTAAATGTGAAGTAGAAGCTTGGATGTACTGTCTCACCCAACTGTAATGCTGACGGCCTTTAAGATCATTCAGCAAGAGACTTTTTCATTCCAGGTTGTGTTTTATTTCTTGTGTGATGTTTGTGAAATTAAATCAAAGACTTCAGATCTCTGCCTTCCTCGGTGGGGGGTGGGGATGAGGGCATGGAAGAGAGAAAAGCTCCTAGCATCATTGTTGTATTCTAACTCGGGAGCAGCTGGCCTGAGCGGCCAAGCAGCTTTCCCTTGCAGAACTCTACTGTCCTTGTCTCCCCAGCCCTCAGTCCTGGCACTCTAGCCCTGCTTTATTTGTTCGTGGTGTTGCCTGCCTGGCCTCCGTGAGATTGGAGCTGGTGACTTCCCCCAGAGAGCTAAAAAAGAGTTAAAAGGCGGAAGTTCTCCTTGAGCTTCAAGGTCGGTACCCCTGGGGAAATGGGAGCAAGGGTGGAAGGATGTGGTTTGAGAGATTATAATCTTCTATTTTTACCTGTCAGTTGCAGTGTAAACTGACACTTTATATGTCAATGTCTGCCGGTGTCCATGTGTTTGCAGCCCCAGTCACACACTACTATGGGAGGAATAAAGATACTGTATGCCAGAAGAAGGGTCAAAAGCAAGTAGAAAAGTGACTTCAAGGTGACAAGTCAGTACCAGAAGCTCTATGGTTATTACAAAAATTAAAATAAAAAGAAAAATGTTGACCTTTGGTTTAAAGAGAAGGCCTTATTTTGTAGTCCAGGCTGGCCTCCCATTCAACATATAGCTCAGGTTGGCCTCATACTCACGATTCTCCTGTCACAGGCTGCCAAGTACTGAGATTCCAGTTGTGGGTTAGCATACTCAGTCATAGTTTACTGGATTCCAGTTGCTTCCAATTGGATCTGATTACTGGGTTCTAGTGGTCGGTCAGACGATCCAATCCTGCCCCTAAACTCTTCACAAGACATCCTCCCAATCTTGCTTTCCCTTTCTTGGTAACCTAAAGCCAATGGTCTCAATAGAGGGAGCCTCTCTTACCCATGTTCCATTGATAAGTGCCCAAGAAAGAGGCCATATGTGGAGCCATTAAGATTTGGGGAATCTTATGGTAGCCTATTATGGTAGTCTTTGTTAATCACCTAACCTAATGATCTTCAAATGCAGTACATGCAAAGGCCCATTCCACTCTCTCACAGGTAATTTACTAGTAAGAACCCAGGCAAAACAGCAAGGAGGCAGGATATGTCCAATTGCTAGTGGGCTTCACTGAAGTGAAGATTCAGGAAGAGTATAGGTGATGGCGACACCAGGCTTACAGGAGGATGACGCATGTATGCGAGGTGGGATGGATGTAGGCTGTCTGGAAAGTGATGACTTCAAATTACCTGAAGCATAACTGTCGTTGCAGCGCGATCCTAATCTTCTGGGAAACCGGAGGGCAGACAGGTCAGCCTGCTGTGAAGTCACCCTGTTGAGTCGAAGCTTGCATGGGCCAGAATGCACGAGGAAGTGCTGTAGAGGAGACATAATAAGGTTAAAGACCACGGGTGATTGAACAGATTGGATGGGAGCTGCAAGTTGGAGTCAGTCCACCTCTGACACTCCTTTAGTTCCTAACAGACAACGCTAGCAAGATGGCCACCATCAAGGAATGTGTCACGTCTGCTACACTCTCACTGTTTTCTGCCAGGAAAACTAAGAAAGAGCAGATGCATTCGCACTGAGGCAAGAGTGACAGTTTCTGTCCCGAAGGTTGACAGTAGCCATTAGATCACACTCAACTTACCTCTTTCCACAGAGAAGAAAAGGGAATACTTATGAGGGCAGAGGGAGGGAGGGGGCAGGGGTGGGGGACTTCCATGGTGAGTTTGGTCGCATTGCCCAATGGGTTACAGTTCCATTTTCCAAAAGGTAGTTTCTCAACCTCTTTGAAGCCAGTCCAGCAATCCCAGTGTTTCCCTGGTATGTGGTTCACCAAGGGACCAGTCTTTGGCTCCGAGTGTTGCAGGGTTCACTGCAAGACCAAGGCTTTAGTTCCAGAGGTACAAAATTGCCTCATGAAACCAGGCCTTTGCCTCCAGCGACACCATTGTAGGAAGCAGTATTTGGCCTTTGGCTCCAGAGACCCCTGACTTCCCAAGAAGAAGCCTTCCCACAGTACCGGAACTTTGACCAGCTGTCCCAGTGTTAGCGTCAGATCACCGTTTTAACAACAGGTTGCAGAATTCTCCGAGAAGCAGGCTTCTGGATCCAGGGATCACAGAGTACCCCATGGAACCCCAGTTTTTTCACTCAAGCGACCCGCCGTTCTCTCAGAACCTAAGGGTTTCAGAGTTCACAGTAGAACCCAGGCTCCTAGTCCCTGGCTTCAGAATTCTGGTCAGGACAGGGAATTGGGACTTGTGGTTCTAGAATGCCCCCAGATGACTGGGCCTGGCCTCAGTGGTTACAGAGTTCATTCTGGAAATGGTGTTTTGAACTGGTAAGTGGCAGAATTCCTACTGCACCAGACTCCAGTGGTTACAGAGTGATAAAGGGACCACATTTTCACTACAGTGGTCCCAGAGTTAACTTTTCACCCAGGGTTTTGACCTCAGAGTTCCCTGGGCAATAGGATCTATGGCTCCAGTGTTCCCCAGGGTAGAAAGATTAGGCTGTGTACTACTGTAAATTACTCCATATTTTATTTTTTTAATGGTTTTCTAGGTTGTGCAATGCTTCTGACTCCATTTTGAGGGAAAAGGATGACTGGAGCCCCTAGATTGTTGTGGGATATTTGTACACTGTGGGAAGATGCATTGCTCAGAGTGGTGTAATAAAGAGCTGATTGGCTAGGCAGGAGAGGATAGGCGGGATCTCTGGCAGAGAGAGACTGGAAGTCAGAGGGGTGCTTGGGGGAATGCCAACAGGACACACAGAACGAGTCGAACGAGACAGAAGAAAGGTAACTAAGCCACACGATAGAATGTAGGTTAACAGAAACAGATCAATTAAGTTATAAGAGCTAGCTTTAAAAAAAGCTTAAGCTAAGGCCAAGCTTTTGTAATTAATAATAAGTCTCCGTGTCATTGTGTGGGGGCTGGTGATCCAAAGATAGTCGGACAAGAAAGCTAGGCTTATAAATATAAATGACTTATTCCTGGAAGGAAAAACAGAGACACGCTATAAATTTTCTGGGGATGACTTGAAACTATTGGAGCACCTGGGTGTATTAAAACTCATATCAGTGAAACTAGGTCCAAGAGCTTATCATACTTATCAGACAAAGGATAGGGTGTAACTTCAGCACCTGGATCCCTTAAAGTGACAGACACCCAACCCTGTGATGGCATGGTCCCAAACCAGCCTATCATCCGGTACCTGGTGTGTGAGGAAAGGGCCAAGAGCATCGGGGCCCTCACTCCTTGCCATCCCTGGAGCTTGGCTTCAACTCGGTCTCCCATTGTTTACCTGACCTACTTGACAGCCTGCCCATCCACCTGTTGGCCATCTGGACGTTGACCTAAACCCATTGTTTCCTGCCCTTGAACCCCAGTTTGGTCTTTCTCCTTTCTGCTGGTTGATCTGTTATCAATCCTGACTCCTTTTCAGGCCATTTCTGAAACCTCTTAAATTCTGCTGCAACCTCTTTAACTGGTATTCATATAACAAACAGCGTGTGTGCTCGTAGATGCCACTACTGTGTGTTGTGTGATATGGGAGTTACTGCTAATAATTGTAATTGGGATAAAAAGGACCTGTGCTTGCCACAACTAGATTACTAAGGTACGTGGCATTATACCACAAATTACTGTTATTGAAACTATTGCACCTTATGAGATTATTATTATTTTAAATATTTTAAAACTGTGCAAAAACACAAACTTATTCATCTGTACCAGTATTTACCTCGGGAACAAATGGTTGGCACTAGGGGTTCCAAAGTTTTTTTGCAAGACTGGGGGCTTGGCTACAGCACTCCCAGAGTTTGCTATGGAACAGGGTCCATAATATCACAGTCGATAGAGCCTTTGATCACAGGATTCCCTGAGTTCACTCCAGGTTTTGATCGAAGCTCCCCCAGGGTTCCATAAATTGAGACCCAGCCTTTGACTCTGGGAATTCCAGAGTTCCCAGAAGAACTGGATCTTTGGTGCCAGGGGTGCCAGAGTTCACCCCAGAACTGGCGGGATCCCAGAGTCTGTCACAGATAGGCTACAAACAATCAACTGGATATGGATCAAACTGAAAGCCTAAATTGCCAAAAGTGATAGCAGGAAAACGGGGGCAGGGGTACACTTGAGGAGACAGCCTTAGGAAAGTGTTCAAGACAGAATTCCAATAGAACAGGAACTAGACCCCTCTGAGAACCAACAAAGGAGTGGCCATGAAATTAAAAGGTATGCACAGCAAAGGAGACTATCAGCAGAGCATACAGGCAGCCCACAGGATGGGAGAAAACAGTCACTATCTATATTTTAAAAGAGGGGCTATTATCCAAAATTGAAAAAGGACTAGCTCAGCAGCTCAGAGTACATGCGGTTCTGGTGGAGGACCAAATTTGGTTCCGAGAACCATGCTGAGCAGCTCACAACTGCCTATAATTCATCTCCAGAGGGGTCCAAAACCCTGACCTCCACAGGCACCAGCACTTGAATGTACATACCCATACACCATACATGGATACAAATGCTCGTACAGGCACACACAACACACATATGCACACACACACACACACACACACCATTAAGTATAACATGAATACGTTTTCAAAACTATCAATTAACAAATAGGCAAATGAAATGAACAGACAGTTCTCAAAAGAGGAAACATAAGTGGCCAGTAAGTATTTTAAAGAACTTAGCATCTGTAGTCACTGGGGAAATGCAAACGAAAACTGCTTTGAGATACCACCTCATCTTAGTCAAAACAGCTTGCATCCAGAAATCTGATAGAAAAGTTGGGTTTCTATTTTCCTTCATTGTTGCCACATACATATTTGTATATACATATACGTTCCTAATTATATTAATACAGCCTGCTTAGCTGTATAATGAATTTGAAAGAGAGCAAGGAGAGATTATGTGAGAAAGTTTAGAACAGGAAAGAGAAGGGAGAGATGATGTAATTATAATCTCAAGACATAAAAGAAGCCATTGAAAAAGAAAAGAAATGTAATAAAACAGGTGGTGGAAATGTGCAGAAAGATAAACATTTACTTACCACTGGTAGGATTGCAAACTAGTAAAACCATTTGGGAAAGCAATATGGAAGTACCTCAAAAAGTAGAGCTGGGTGGTGGTGGTGCACACTTTTAATCCCAACACTTGGGAAGTAGAGGTAGGTGGATCTCTATGAATTCAAAGCCAGCCTGGTTTATAGAACTAATTCCAGGACAGCCAGTGTTACTCAGAAAAACCCTGTCTCAAAAAACAGAAAGAAAAAGAAAGAAAGAAAGAAAGAAAGAAAGAAAGAAAGAAAGAAAGAAAGAGGAAAGAAAGAAAGAAAGAAAGGAAGGGAGGAAGGAAAGAAGGAAAGGAAAAGAGAGAGAAGGAAAGAAGGAAGGAAGGAAGGAAGGAAGGAAGGAAGGAAGAAGGAAAGAAAGAAAAAACTATGGAAAATTGATGGATTTAGAGGGGGGCTCTTGTAGTAAGTAGTTCAGTATTTATCCCTAGCATAGGAATGGACTTTGGGAGCCCATTCCACACAGAGGGATACTCCCTGAGCCTAGACACAAGGGAGAGGTCCTAGGCCCTATCCCAAAGGATATGACAGACTCTGAAGAGCCCCTATGGAAAGCCTCACACTCTCTATGGAGCAGAAAGGATATGTGATAGGTAGGGGGTTAGTGGGGGGCAGTGGAGGAGGGGAGGGAGAGGGGACTGGGATTGACATGTAAAGCAAACTTGTTTCTAATTTAAATAAAAAAAGAAAAAATATTTTCCAACAAAAAAAGGAAAAAAAAAGAAAGTATAATATTAAATTAAGTGAGTCAAATTCAGAAACACAAAAGCACTGAGTTCCTTCTTGTATGTAGATGATAACCTGTGGGTGATAACCTGCAATGTATATGTGTACACTCGCATACATACATACATACATACATACATACATACATACATACATACGGAAGGAGAAACAGGAAAAGACACGGAGGGGGGTGCAAGTGGGATTAAGGTTAACAATGGGTGGAGGAAATGAAGGAGAAAGAGAATCTACCATACAATCACAATGTCTGGTAGTGGTGGCACATGCCTTTAGTCCCAGCACTCGGACGCAGAGGCCGGTGGATATCAGTGAGTTCAAGGCCAGCCTGGTCTACAGAGTGAGTGCCAGGACACCCAAGGCTACACGGAGAAATCCTGTCTCAAAAGCACAAAAAGAAAAAAAAAAAAGAAGAAGAAAATACCATCACAATACCTAATACTTTGCATACTATTTTTTAAAATTGTTATAAAATGATACTCCATAACATTAATGGGTCTTTGAATAGGACCTCTCAGAGTAAAGTGCCTCCTGTTGATCTAAAAGAAAGGGCCTCAGAAATAACACTGAACCTTCCCAGCTCCTCTTTCCAGTCCCCAAACCTAGACTCCCTACTCTCTCATCCCTGAGGAAGATGATATGAACTTGCTTGTTCTTTCTCTGAAGACACTCCTCATCCTAGAAATGAGATTCTAACCTCTTGTGGTCTTCCTAAGAAAGGGTGCTATAAACAAGTCTGTGGCCTTCCTTACCTGGCAGTAGGGCACAAGACCCTCATTAGATGGGACCCTCTTCATCTGGGAGGAACGAACACAGCACAGAGGCCAGATGGGGCTTTCTGCCTCTCCTCTCAGTCTGTTAACATTAGATCACACTGTTGTCCAGTCACATGACTTCTGTATTTCGACACGTTTATTCATCACTAAATGGAAGCAGAAAATGTCCCATGTTTCGTTGATGCATTGGGACTTCATTTCTGTAGGCTCCTGCGTCACATGTAAACTTTGACCAAATATAAATTTGTTAGGCTGTTCTCCTACTACTGCTTTGGTAAGCTTTGAATTCAAACCTGGATGAGCATCCTACAAAGACCAAGCAACCCCTCCCTCCCATGAAACATGCCTCCCTTAAAACCCAGTACAATAAGCCACATGAACAAATCTTTTTGTATCTGAAGATATGGCAGTCATTTCTTCTCAGGATCTGATTCTCTAAAATTTAATTTGGTCTTATGCTAACTTCACATTAAATTATCTTTGCTTTGCAGAAGTTCTTTTCCATTCTGTGTCCTTCTCTTGGCTGCCTGGATGGATCTGACCATGAAGGCAGCCCTGCTTGGACATCACTTTGAATATTCCCGAGGAGACCTTTTGTTCCTGCAACTTACTAATTGAAAGTCTAATGAGAATAAATTGATTTTGCTGTTTGATTTTTCCATTCTCTCTGCAATCTAGTGGGGTTTTCACTTCTGATGTTATTAGCTCTCACTTAAATTGTAATCTTCATTTAGTAGACTTCTGTTGTCCATATTTTTTTTTAATTTGGGTTCCTCTTGTACATTGTTTTTAGAAAGTTTGAGTAGAGTGAATGATGGGGGAAGTGGGTTTCACTTAAGTTTGATATCTTAAAATTTGAAATATTTCAGAAATATTTAGGGTAGATAGCCTTTATTCTATTTCATTTCTACAGTTGTAATAAATAATACAATATGATCTACTGTCATAATTTATCATATTACATAGCAGAGAGGATCCAGGGTCCACAAAAGACAATCTCCTCTGTCTTCCTAGGACTTTAGAAGTTATGCAGGTAACTATGGTACTACTAGTCGATGCCTCCAGAAAAGTCCATCTTAGACAGGTTATCTAGAAAATGAATCAGTGGCAACTACAGGTACCTATGAACCGATCCTTGAAGAATCATGAAGTCTTGTCTGTAGACAAGCAAATGCTGATGGCAGGAGGCATCCACGTGTAAACTATGTAGACTCTGTGGGAGAGGCCTGGAGACTTAGAAGGTTCCAGAAGGCACTAGAATATCATAGTCAGAGGAGGACACAAAGTAAATTGGAGCCAGAGTATTGTAGTTAAAATGAAACCTGCTTGAATTCAACATTTAACCAGTGATCTCTGACAGTATCACAGAGGGATGATTAAATCAAGGTCCTGCGTCAAATAGATTAATGTTAAGAAGGTGATGGTAAATTAAGGCACAGGCTTAACACAGAATTGAGGAGATGTAGTTGGGAGAGAAAATTGTGCAGGTAAAAGGAAAGCTGGGAAGCTGGAAACCAATTAAATGACAAATCTATACATGGTACAAAGGAAGTCAGCAGGTGTTAGTGTTAGCATGTTGAATTAAAAACCCCAGAGGCTAGTTAAAGTTGGGAGGGAGGGTCTAATTGAAGTTGGAAATGAAGAAACATGGTCACACAAAGCTAAAACTCATTGTCAACTAGCATTACCCAGTGCTCCCCGTTCACGGTAATCTAAAGAGATAATAAAGAGAGTGGCCAGCCAGGTCAAACCAGGTAGGTCGGAGGGTTTCTGTTTGCCTTTGTGATCAAAGTCACAACGACTATAGGAGTCGTCTTTGGTTTTGGCAGTTAGCTTAGTCATCTGACAAAGCTAGGAATTAAACTGAGTAACAACTGCAAAGTCCAAGAGGGCGCTAAATTATACATTTGGATTTTCAGAACTGAACATACTGCTCTTATCTCCCACATCTTCTGGGAAACTCTAAACTCCTTTATGGGTAAGGCTTTTGTCTTACTAGTCCTCAGCCCTGAAAAGAAGCTTAACACTTTAAAAAAGAAATTACAGTAGGTAAAGAGACGTTGGCCTGATTTGGGGACAGTTCGCCACCCATTGTGTCAGAGATGTCAGGCATAAGAGAGCCAAGGATTCGGCATAACATGTATTCTGGGGCCAGTTGAATACTAAACAAGGACAGTCTTGCAATTACAGTTACACTGTGGTGGTCCTTAGCCTTAACAGTGACTAGGTCCTCTGGTTGCTACCATAGCAACGCGCTTTGTGGATTCACCAAATATTATTCTCAATTTATAAATCATTTTATGGAGTCAGGCAGGTTAAGTCACTTCTAGAAGATCATAATGAGTCATCAGGAGATCAGAGCCTGAAGCAACAGGCTTACTACACAGATACCTGTGTCTGTGACCTAACATTGGGGACGGTGCTTCCCTGAGACCGGACTTCACTAATGAACTCAGGGGAAACACACACCTCTTAGTGACTATGAATTGCAACAATTACTATTCTTAAAAAAAGAGTAGTGACTTCACTCATTCAGGATTAAGTAGGACTTGTTTGCTTTTGTGGGAACATGAACCATTTCCCTGTACTTTCACTTCATAAATAAGCTCAGACTGTAGCATGGGTAAACATGAAACAAATGCATTTACTCCTGTTCTATCTGGTGCTTCTTGAAATGATTGTGTGGACTGCTGGTTCCACTTGTGAAGGGTGAATTCGGCATTAATGTAAAGATTCACTTCTTGAATAATAACCAGGAGTAAGTTGAATTACGGTTTCTGGCTCTGGCTTCCCAGAAATCTTGAAACAGGTTACAGAAGAGTTAATCTGAAGCCCAGACAGTTCCCTGCTGGTCTGGTAATGAAAGAGAGCTGCAGCTGAATGTCAATAGCTCCTTGTGAACTTGGGTAACCCAGCTGAGCCCTGAGCTTGCCAGAGCTGGAGGAGGTAATCAGCTTGACCCTTGTGACCTTCCTGAGGCTGTGCTCTGTCCTGCCCGGAGAAGCCTCTTTGCCTGAGTCCCTCATGCTGCTCAGTCGAAACCCTTTAAGGAGAACTGGACCTGAGTCAGCCTCAAGATGCTACCTAATATAAATTAGTCAATGCTGGGTATAGATTGCACAATACAGTAGGTGCTTTAAAAATGGCTGGAAACACATCCTGGAAACCTTAGAAAGATTTCCAGCAACTGCTATGACATCTGCCTTTGCAGATTGGTTAAACTGATGGTTATGTAAGAGTTCTGTTGGCCCTTCACGTTTCCTTGTGGAGTTACATTCTACCGCGTGTGTTTGCCTCTCTGATTTTGGCAAATCGATTCTCTTTTGTTGTACTGTTTATGTATCACTATTTCCATTACAAACAAAGGATGCCATATATGTGATATGCAGGTGTTCATATTATAGAATAAAAGGCTATTTCGTGCCCTTTTTAGTGGGTTGCTAAATGACCGTTCCTTATTCAGTTCAAAACCAGAAACTCAAACAGTCTCCTCGACTCCTGTCAGTCTCTGTGTGTTCAAATGTATTGTTAGTAAACACATGCTATTATCCGGAAACTGAGAAAGAGCATGAGAATGTTTAACTGCATGGCTTACATAACCATGTAGACTACACCACAGGACCCATAAAAGTAAGGGAGAGTGATTTGTATAATAAACATTAACCATCGTAGACTGCAAAAGCTATAAATAAACTCCTGTGACAAACAACAGAGTTCAGACCCTGAAGCCTCTTTCATGTCACAAAAAGAATCAGCTGGCCCAAGCACACGGGGAGGGACATTACCAGGTTTATCTCAAGGACACATTATCCCATCAAGCTGCTAGAAGCTTTATTTTTTACCCCAAAGCAAACTTACTACCACGTCCATTTACTAAACACACACAGTCCTTTAGTGCAGAGTAATCCTTGATCACGACTAAATGACGTTTTCCTGGAAAATGTTGTAATAAATATGTAAGCAAATAAATGCTGTATTTACTTATTAGAAAAAAATCATAGTATCGGTTATTTCTCCAAGCTGCATTCTTTTCCTAATGTCACTGGTGACATTCTGACTTTGTGAGTTAAAGGACAAAGAAGGTTGCACTTTGGGGTGGGCTAAGGAAGCAAGTAAGACTGGAAAGTTTGTTTCATCACATACTGCAAAGCATGGTGATCATCATTCTTGGAACAGCCATGCGTGGTTGGATAATGTAGAAAAAGATAACACATCTTTCTCCCAATACTCTGTAACTCGAACAGCATCCCCACAGTTTGGTCTGAAGGAAGACAGTTATAAACCCTACAATGAGATGAGGGCGGACAAATGGTCAAGGTTACTTGAGGGAAATGATGCCTGTATTTGGTCACAACTGTCAAACATGGAAAGTCTACCTGACAGCTATAAGTTAGCCGGATTTGGCTGCTTGTGGTTCAAGCATCTTGTGACTAAAGGCTCAAACACCTCTGAACAAATATCTTGAGACTGACTCCCAAAGCGGGCTGGATTTCCAAAACACATGCCACATGTAACTAGCCCAAGTAACTAGCTACTGAGATTCTGTCCCATGGAGCACACTAATAAAATGCATCTCCCTGGTTGATTCTCAAAAGCACATGACATCAAGATCAGATCACAAGATAACTGGTTATTTTAGTCAAGTCTAAATTTGTTCATAGAGTCTGCCTCTTAGAAGGCATCGAATGCTTGTTTTACCCTTAAAACCTCCTCTTTACAAAGATCCATAGAATTCCACATACGCAAACATGAAGACAAGATCTGCTTCATCTTACCAGACTGAACGGGGACAGCAAAGAAAGACCCACTGCTTGATTTGACCTCCTTTTCACTGCTTTTTTGGTCCTGCAACAGCACCTTTACTCCCCACACTTTCCCAAAGGGAGAAGACCTTTATCAAAAATGTCCCCATTAATCAGAAGCCCTTGGTAGAGAGGAAGCGTGTGCATGTTACACCATAGTGAGACCTAGTTATGTGGTTCTCTAAAAAATAAGCTCCTGCTACCTATGACCTGAAATAAATGAGGAAGTCTCAGAAATTGCTATGGTAACGAGTCTAAGTTAAACACACACATGCAACTTTTGCCTATTTCTATAGTCTTAGAGTCAAAATACACTTTTCACTGGTTAGCAGCCTGGGTACACTCTACCTGGGTTTCAAAATGATCTTGGGACTGGATGTAGTGTCACACACCTGTAATCCCAGCACTCTGCAACAACATACTAAGTTTCAGACCAACCTGGACCACAGAGTAGAACTTTGCTAAAAAATTTTTAAAAAGCAAAATAAAACCCATCTATTTCTTTTACTTTTTTTTTTAATCTTAGAAGGTGTAACCCAAACTTCTCTTTAAATTTTGAGATCTACCTCCAAAATGATGGGCTTAACCTTAACTAAATGTTTGTGCTTTGCAGAGGACAGAGTTGTACGGCTATGAGTGGTGTCTTAGCAGCTTAGCTTTAACATAAGGAAAGGCTGGAAAGCCTGTCTTAACATGTCTACACACTTGAGGATCTTGGAGCACAGCAAACACTGCAGTGTCAGAAGGACCATGTATCACAGACTAGGATTTTACAGAGCAGAGTTCTTTCTCACTGTGTAGACTGCTGCAGCTGAAGTTTTGAGTTTTCCCAGGTGAGAGAGGGGTAGGCTCTGATCCTTAGCAGACTAGATTAATAGGTAAATAGGCTCAGTGAGAGACAGATCTTTCCAATTGGATAATGGCTTCTCTGGTAATTGACAGATTTGTTAAAATATTTACAGAAAGGGCTGAAAAATGATAAAGGCTCCCTACCTCCGTAGTTGTACAAAGTAGTTGTCAAGGGGTCTGGAGCTACCCATAAAGCTGAAAGCCTCCTCTCTGCACTTTTAGTTATGTATTTTTAGGGTTCACTATGAATTTTGAAGATTTTTGTCTGAGAAATAATCAGAATGATTTTCATCCCCAAAAGTAAATCTATCATTTATTTATTGATTTATTGATTTATCTTGGGACACAGTTTCACCATGTAAACTTGACGGGCCTCAAAACTGTAGAGATCAGCCTGCCTCTGCCTCTGCCTCTGCCTCTGCATCATGAGTGCTGATATTAAATGTACCACCACACCTGCATGCATGGGACAAATCTGCAGCTGTGGTGATATTTTGTTTGTGCTTTAACAAATAAAGTTTGCCTGAAGATCAGAGTTCGGAGCTAGCCACCAGCCTAAAAGAGAAACAGAGCCAGGTGGTGGTGGCTCACACTTTTAATCCCAGTATTTGGAATCACACACCTTTAATCTCAGCACTAGGGAGGTAGAGACAGATATAAAGGATATGGCTGGGCAGAGAGAGGACTATAAGAGGGGACAGGAGCTCAGAGCATAAAATCTGAGGATTCATATGGAGGATGGCCCGTTTGGTCTAAGGATTTAGTAGAGGTAAGAACTAGTGGTTAGCTGCTCTGCTTCTCTGATCTTTCAACATTTACTCCATATTTGACTCCAGATTTTTATTATTAAAACCAATAAAAATTGCACTACATGTACCAGTAATTGATGAGCCAAAATCACTTAAATTCTTTGCTTTATAATTAGTGTATACATACCTTAATTAAAGACAAAAATAGGAGGTGTTTTTAAGAAGGGTTGTGTTTAAACATGGTATCCCTTTGTATACTCTGCTCATACACATGAAACCCAGACATTAAGGATGTATTAAATTCTGACAGCATAACATTTGGGTATGAAAAGGGATAGTACTAAAATAAAGTGCATAGAACAACAATTAGTTCTGGTTCAATTACTCCATGGCAAATTATCTTCAGCCAATTACTATGAATAAATGTATAGAGTTCTTGCATTATTAATATATATGAGCTGCAAATTGTACATGTAGCTTTCCATTGGAGTTCTTTGTGTGAGATCCATTCTGTTCATCTTATGTCTTCTATGTCTATATCTTATGTCTAGTGCTACATGAATTCCTTATATATCTTTGTGCTTTTTACCTTTCTTTTTAACTTTCAAACTATTTTGCTATAAAAAATTTACCCTAAGTTTTGAAAATAGCTTTATGTTGTTGTTGTTGTTGTAATTGTGCTTGGGAAAAATTCCACCACAGTCAAGTGTTATAATTCCTGAAACCTAGAGGAATTGATACAAGGTATGAATGGAGATTGTTTGGGATTTTCTTTTAACTGTACAATGGACTATTTCCATTTCAGGTCCAGCTCCATCTTGGAAGCTATATTTGGTTCTGAAAATTCATTGCAGTGGCTTCTGATTGGGATCGCACCCTGTCTTCTCACATGGTGGTGTCTCAGGACTCTGCTGAGATAGGTGCTAATTCTGATCCCCCTTTATTTCCTACAAGTAGAATTAAAGTGAGGCTGTCAATCAGCTTTTTCCCCCTTTAAAATTAACTTTCAGCCCTTTAAACATTCTTGAAAATGAAGATAATATATCCATATAGGCCAGGGAATGGTGTAGATTTAAAAGGATGGAAAACATTTCTCTTGCTTTTCTTATACTTTTTCCTAATTGCTAGTGCCAGGGGAGATCTAGTGACATTGAAATTAGTGTATGAGTGTGTGTGTGTGTGTGTGTGTGTGTGTGTGTGTGTGTGTGTGTACATGTTCACATGTGTAAGTGTGCATGTATGTTGAGGGTATGGTGGATGCTGAGTGTCTTCCCCAGACACTTACAACTTTATTTCCTGAGGAAGGCTCTGTCACTGAAATAAGAGCTCACCAACATTGCTAGTGTACCAGCTTGTCTTAGGGGATCCCGATTCTAGTTTCTGAGCTTTGGGACTGATAGGCAGGTCTCCAAGACTGCCTCACTTTTTATAAGGATTCCAGGGACCCGAACTTGGATCCTCACACTTGTCCTTCAAGAGCTGTATTTATTGAGCCTTCTCCTTGGCCTCTGCAATTATTCTTCTAAGTACTCTAAGAATGGTTAACACTAATGTACTAAAGCTGTTGCATTTTAGCATAAAAGCAACGGAGTTTTGGAATAGCAGAGCTAAGTTTGAGGTCCAGAGGAGCAAGATGGTGTTCTGGTTTACCTAGAATCTTATGAGTGACCATCTTTTCCTATCTTCTTAGCACGTGGTGTAAAAGCTACAGGTTTGGGGTGTAAAGAATGCTCCGGCCCAGGTTTATTTAGAAGGAAAATGCCTGCTCATAAATGACTCCCTATTTCAGTCTCCTTAGATCTCCAGACCCTGAAAGGGTGGTCGTTTAACACTCTGATTGTGCTCTCCTTGTAACTAAGCACACCCAATGGCCTCCATTTTCCTCTGGAGGGTTTCCATAGCAAGACCTAGGAAATTAGCCCTCCAGTCTCAGAATGCCACCTCCTGCTCATCTTCGCCCTCCTTGGCCCTAATCAAAGACGCACATGCTATCTACATTCTACATGGGTCCTCGGGTGTTATAGATGCTCTGCGTCTTGTGTGTGTGTGTGTGTGTGTGTGTGTGTGTGTGTGTGTGTGTGTTTTCTCTTCCTGTACTTCTAAATGGTCAAAGTTGTTTTAGTATTAACCAACTCGAAACTGAAGCACACTGGGAAGGGTCCCGCCTGAGCCTTTCTTCTGCAGTCAGGCTGTCTCCATTTCTTTAAGGGTCTCAGAATCTTCTGGTAGGGAATGTGGAAGTTTTGTCTTCTGTTTCTCTCAAAATAGTCTGAAGACTGGAGGGAGGGTGGGGGGTTGTTTTGGGGGGTCTTTTGTTTGTTTTTGCTTTTTCAGATTGAATTCTGATGCACTCGCTATGACAGTCCTGACTATACAGTAGGTTCACAATGGAGAGAGAGAGAGAGAGAGAGAGAGAGAGAGAGAGAGAGAGAGAGAGAGAGTTGTAGCAAAGTGCCGACAGGGAGCGAAGTTGGGGGCAAAGGGCAGAAATATCACTACTGAGCAGGTCATTTTTCTCCACTAAGCCAGAGCTTAGAATCAATTTCATTTCTTCAGGCTCAGAGTTGGGTGTTAAATGTGGAGAGGAGCAAGCTTGAACCTGTTTTTTTTTTTTTTTTTCCTTCCTTCCTCCTCACCCAGACAAACAGCACAAGTTACTATTCAGGCCAATGACCTCTAAAGAGAAAAATGGTACTGATAGACTTTATTCAATATATTGAAAATATTTAAATTTTAAAGAATTAACTTACCTATTTTGTAACTGCTCTCCAGGCTAAATAGTAATAACTCTCACGCAACTCCTCATGATTTAAGAAGCAAAAGCAATCATTTTCTTGTTAAAAGTTGGCCTTTGAAATCTAAGCGCGTACAATTACTCTCAAGTTTATTTGATTCCAATGCTGGAATGGAAATTCAAGCCAGAAATAACCAAGGATTCTTATTATAAAAAGTTCTGTTTAGAGGCCAGGTAAAAGTTAATTATTTTGCAGCTTTATGTGTGTTTTTAGGTCATGAGATTAGTCTGTTTTTACTTCCTCTTTAGTGGGGGGGGGTGTGCTGGAGTTTCTTAACTATTTATGGATTTCACTCCTCTGCAAGCTCAGCTGAACTTAGGGCTTGGGTTGGGTCTTAGCAGGGGTGGATTAGTCCTCAGACACAGCTCTCTTTGCAGACAGGTTTCAGTGTCTTGTCTTCTAATGGGTAGGCCTGACACCACTTTCAGAAAAATGCCAAGGGCTGCTGCTGTATTTCGGAAAGTGTGGAATACAAGTGTCGGTTGCAACAAGGGGTGGCCACTGGATCATGAAGACTGAAGATGCATTAAAGACAGGGAGGCATCACGTCACCAACTGTCACTGTGCGGTTCCCTTAGCTATTCACACCTCCTCTCGCTGCTTTGCGAATCTCCCAGATTATCAGAGAGCTCAACAAAATACACAAATACACGCAGGAATAAACAAATAAACAGCAGGACAGCCTGGGAGCTAGGAGGGCAAGCCTGGGCTGCTAACTTTGGGAGCTAGCACCCACCCCCTTGTCTTGGCTGCTGACGCTGATAACCCCGCTTTTGTCTTAGTTGTGCCCTTTGCCCATTGCAACCTTTCCTCTTACAAACACAGAGTCTAGAAGGCAGGAAACCTGCCTATCAGCCTGATCAGGAAACCCGGTCCAGGGCCGTTCAGTCCAGGGCCTTTCAATCCAAGGCCAGTTGCTCCAGAACCGTGAGTCTGAGGCAAGACTTAAAGCCAGTTCCTGGATCCGCAGTAGGCCCTAGCACTGACTACACTGCCCCATCCCAGTTAAGGACAAATGGGTTGGTCCAGGACAGCCTCCATTTGTTTACCAGGGTGCCTGCCTGCAGCGCTGCAGAGGCCCCGTTGTCCTAATTTCATTTTCCTGTTTATAGATCGTGAGCAGTTCTTTCTTCCTTTCCCCTTGCCTAGCCTATCTCTACGATCATTTTCTTTCTTTGGTTTGAAACAGATTCTATGGGCACCTGACAAACACAAGGTAAGACTGTGAAGAGCTAGGCGATACAGAATCACTGGCAGCAGGCACAGCACACATCGTACTATAAACATCATGAAGGAAGCCTAACAACAGAGACTAGTCCAGAAAACAAACAAGAAGCACCTTTAGCCCACTTGTAACAGCTGCTGGTTATTCTCTTGCAGTTTTGAACCGAAGTGTTTTGAGGGACCATGCAGGTGATGGAAGCTGGACTGAAGAACCAACGGGAGCTCCTCAAGCCAAGCGCAGTGGGGTTCTGGCCCAAACGTACACTGTGGAAAATCAACTCTTACGTCTTCAAAGTTTGTCTTTAAATGCAGGGAGTCAGTTTGAAAATCACACAAGATGAAGACCCTAAACAGTTTTTATGAGATAGAACAGGAAATTGAAAATTAGGGGAAAAGAGTGGGAAACAAATAGAAAACAACACAATTGATGACAGTTTCTGGGAATTTAGAGGAAATTAAAAAGGTAGGGAAACTGCTCTGGCGCTTCTACAGTGAACCCCAAAACATGTAAGAAGATTTCAGTTAAAGATGGTGGTTTTATTTACATCAAATTTTCCTTTAACATTATTTCTTTATATAGTTCTATTCTAACACTATTATTAAAGCTATGGCCAATTCCATATTTGCTTTACTGATGTAATCAATATCCCATATTTACAATACATTCTTTTTGTAAGAAGCAAAATTACTTTCCCTAACCTATACATTTTAAAATATTTTCTTCCATTCTCCCTTGGTCTCTAGTGTTTGTCTCCCTTGGTTATAAATTCCTGTATTCCAGACTTGAACCTGGAATTATGTGATGGGTCTACTCAGAACGTCCACCTGGTTCCATGCTAAACTGGTCCCATGGCCAATAGTACCAGAACCTGAATCTGACTAGTGCTTTCCCCCTGGCAGAATGGTAGCAGACAGCCATAGTGACCTCTGTGTGAGTAACCTGGCCATGAGCCCTGACCCATGGGTGGGGCTGGCATATTGCAGTCCACGCCCATTGCCTAATCCCTCTGACTCCAGCAAAACTGCAAAGGAAGGGATAGGATGACTCTTACCTCCAAAGGGTATAGAAGGAGGAAGAAGGAAGATGGCCAAATAGCCCTGAGGTGAGGGAAGTTCCTGGCCTCTGTTGATCCCCACTTGGGAGAGTCAAGGTATTTCGGCTCTAACAGATGGTTAATAAGATCACCGGAATCAGAAACCAGTGATCAGCCTGTCAATTTCTCTAAGCAAAAATAATTTAGTGAGGAGCTAAGTCACCCTGGGTAAAAGATGAAAGGGGCCCTGAAAACAAGTGAAATCCCACTGTTTAGAAGGGATTTGTTATCATACAACCTTGTTATCGTCGTTAAATCAGATTGGCATTCTGTAAAACATAACAGGGCTATTTGGTCAAGGAGCTGGGAAGGAAACAAAAGAGCAGTGGCTGGCTTCATAGTTTACATTGAAGTTTGCCTTTTCTAATTGTCCCTTAGAAATTTGGGGTTTGGCTCCTTATATTCTCTGCTAAGTAAAGGATCCAATAATCGATTGCACCTGAAAGAAACCACGTGAACCCTTGCAAGTCTGGACTAGGATACGAAATTCATGCCCTGGTGTGGGGATTCCCAAAAATCCAGGAAACTGCACAATCAGAAGCTGAGACACCCTCAGCCAAATCATCCTGGCCTTCAGCATGACCTCTGAGAACAGATGCTTAGGAAAAACAGGCAGCTAGTGAAATTTTGAGTCAGCAAGCAAAACAAAACAAAGCACACAAACAAACAAGTGTGGGGGGGGTGAGGGGTGGGACTACTATTTTCTTGACTGTTTTCCCCCAAAGAAACTTTTGAATAGCTTCCAACAGTCCTGGATAAATTGTTAAGTATTGGCATCAGCCTGATTCTTCCATTTATCACTGTGTAGCCAGGTAGTTAGTGGACACAAATACAATAAGAAAATTCAATCAAAAGGCTAAAGAGAGAGGAAGTCTTTGTATGTTAATTACCCACCTTTAGCTTCATTTACACACACACAAACACACAATAGATTGGAAGATCAGCAGCCTTGTCCATGTCCTTCATAGACGTTCACTAAAGGCAGAGCCCATAGAGGCTGGTTGATTCCTTGAGTGATTCATTCTTCATTCATTCATTTGGAGACATCTGCTTAGGAACTGGCTTGCAAGCTACACAATGCAAGTAGAAAGAATGTAAAGGCAGAGGATATTGGATGTTGCCCTGGAGAAGCCCATGGTCCAGTAATGAAGACAGACATGGAAACAAGTGCTTTGGTTACGAATCATGGCTCCAAAGTTGAAGTGGGTGTGTGGTAAATGCTGCGTGCTTTGTTGTCTTTAGAAGAGAACGAATGTTTCTCTGAGCTCCTGAAATTCCATCGGAGTCATTCTTGATGCTCAGTCCCTGCATTGTGTCTATACCATTCAGAAGTTCTGAGGCCTCACACTGCCTACAGTACGTAAGGGGACAACTCTAATTATAGGCTACAGTACTATTCCTGAATGTCCATGGTCCATGATGGGAGGAT
Source organism: Cricetulus griseus (assembly GCF_003668045.3). Taxonomy (NCBI): domain Eukaryota; kingdom Metazoa; phylum Chordata; class Mammalia; order Rodentia; family Cricetidae; genus Cricetulus; species Cricetulus griseus. Next base: position 18,697,480 of record NC_048597.1, read on the forward strand.
TACTTAACATCTGGAATCCCCACTCCCTGAATCTTTAGATAACCGGGAGCCTGGTGTCCAAGGCCACACTTCAGATGCCTAAGTAGCCAATCCTTTTCTCTGCTTCTGCTTCTTTGCAAGACTCTGAGAAAAGACAGAACATACCTGGATCTTAACATTCATCCAGATTTCTTTTCCCTGATTGCTTAGCTCTTTCTAAAGAAAGAAAGAAAGACTGTTGTGCATAAGCTAGCATAGTAAGATAATATCATACTTTTAGCAAATAAATATTTGAATTATTAAATTATTCAACCATTGACCCTAAAAGAGAATCTCTCCAAGATGGTCATGCCTTGAGCAACATACCTCCCCACAGGCAGATCCACTGTGTTTAATTCCCATGCCAGCCATTGGTTAGCCGTAAGCTTCTCCCACCCCCAAATGGATAGGGTGTTGCTTTCCATTTCTCCACAGCTGCATCATCTTCTCTTTTCTGTCCATGCCAGATACAGTTGGCTTTACACTAAATGTTCAGTATTAAGAGAGTTGGTTTGGTTTGGTTTTTCTTGAGAAAGGGTCTCTCTACATAGCCCTGGCTGTCCTAGAACTCACTATGTAGACTAAGCTGTCCCGGAACAGACAGAGAGCTACCTGCCTCTGCCTTTCAAGTGCTAGGTCTAAAGGTATGTGCCACTGTGCCTAGCTACGAGTTCTTAACTAACCAAGTTGGAAGACAAAAGATTTGATGTGACACTATGGATAATAATGGCTCCAAGGTCAATGTCTCTATCATAACCAGTCTAAAGGGCAAGGGCTATGACACTCACCAAGTGGGAAGGTTTTCTGGTACTCAGATGCAATATGAGTGATGTTGTTTCAAGATTTCCTGAGGCAATTTGATAAAAATAAAAATTAACTATCAGGGGAGGTATATTTATCATCTAGAATTTTCTGCAGTAGTTATCATCTAGAATTTTCTGTAACCAAGTACTATAAGCTGGATGAAGTAAAATGGGAGTTTCCTCTGGATCCATTCTGGAGGATAGGCATCCAAACTTGAACTGTCAGGGACCACATGCCCATTGAGACTCTGGGTCCATCCATCTTTTGCTTCTTCCTACTCTCTGGTAGCAACCATCTGTGTTTGTGCTGTTTGACCTTCATCTGTTGTTAGAGAGATTTCACTGTCTGTGCCTGTCTCTGTGTCTCCTTCTCCTTTTAAGAGCCCAGTCAGATTGAATTAAGAGCCTACACAACTCCAGTATGACCTCATTGCAGAATATTTCTTCATTATGTCTGCAAAGACCCCTTTTCTAAGTAAGGTCACATTAACAGATACTAGAAGTCAAGACTTAACATATCTTGTGAGGCAGCATGATTCAGTCTATACGTGGGGCCATGGAAAGAGCACCGGGCTCAAAGCTGTAGTTAAATTGTCTCTCAGAGGTCAGATGTGTTATTTGTGCAAACAGGAGCAGCTCCATAACGCTGTGATTATCTGAGCTTCCCTTGATTCTAAAAATGAAATACACCTCAAGGCAAAAAACTGAAGTAACTAATTGAAACTGTGTGTTTAGATCAAAATTGCAGTTTGAGGAACCAGTGATTACATAACTAATAACCTAAGCCCTTACTGGCTCTGGCTGCACTAGGAAGCATTGCTTATGAAACAATGCACTGGGTTTAAACAATTTCTTCATTTGGGCAGAGGATAGCTTTGCTTGTGTAACCAGTGTTCCCCACCCCTCTCTTCAAAATGCACTTTGATAAATATATTTGGAAGAAACAACATGAAGGGTAAGAAAATTGGAAATGTAATTCCCTCTCTAAATCTCATCTTCCCCTGCAATAGTTTGAATTTTGAGGGCTACCGCAATTATTAAAAGTCTTTGCTTTAGGTTAATTGCAAAATAAAGATCACCACTAAAGATTTTCAATTCACCATCTCCATCCCCGTATGTTAGTTCTTGTCCATGAATGTACTATAACTGATGCATGTGTCATATTCATAGCTTGACTCTGTCCTCAGAATATGTCACATTGCAGGACAGTTTTGCCTGTTGATAACTGGCCAATTATCCTCATCTTTTATTCTCTCAGCTTTGCTGGCTTCTGTGGTTTGACTATGCAAGTGAACGCTGAGCTTCCATGTTGGATTAAACCTAAGAACCCTAAATGCTGACTTCTAGTGTATCCCTGAGAGGGTAATTTTGAAGGATCTTCATGGGTAGTCCAGACGTAAAGGGCATTGGGAAGAACAGAAGGAAAATGAACTTAGAGGTTGAATGCAAGGAGCACATTTGAACAAAACAGATTTAGTTCATCACTGATTATCTTAATTAAGACTACTATGGCAAAAATATATTAGCTGAGAGTAATTTATAAACAGGAGAAATCTGTTACTCATCATAGTTCAGGAGGCTGGGAAATCAAATATCAAGGAAAGAGCAAATTTACCATTTAACGAGAATGCCCTCTGGTTCTCCCACTTGCTCTCATCCCATTGTAACAAGAGCAAGGAACTTGTTTGATGAGGACACTAACCCAATTTGTGAGGTCAGAGGACTCTTGCCTTAATGACTTCCCAATACCACAGCTCTAAATATTATAGTCCTGGACACTGGGTTCCAACATAGGGATTTGCATTTGGACAACCCATGGTAATGTTCTAGTCTCACAAACTTGAGAAAGCAACACTTAACCAAATCATGCAAAAAGTTGGCTTCAAATGTTGGTACTTTTTTTCTGCAGGCTACAAGGAATGACTGGAGGTTTGTTTGGGGGACAGTGGTAAACCTGAGCAGGCATTTTAATCAATGATCCCTTTAGCAACACACAAGATGGCCAATGAGAGAAAAGATGCACTTACAGAGTACTGGAGAAGCTACTAGAAAGGGTAACTACATGACTGTAAAATCAATAGATAGACACCTAAGATACTAACTGTCTGGAACCAAAACCTGGCTGGCATTGACCTAAAAATTAGATTCCTGGTCCAGGAACATAGAAGAATGTTCTGAACCCCTGAGTGTGTGAGGAGGACTATTTTCTATTTTGGATGTGTGGTTGAGTTTGAGGTGACTTCAGGACAACAGAGAGAAGATGTTCCCTGGGAAGCATGAGGTCATTATCTCTGCTCTGGCATGTTTATAGTGAAGATTCCCAAGGGCACAGATGCTCCTCTGTGTCCTTTGCTGTGTTCAGATGGCCTGCCCTGTGTTTATTGAACCCACAGTGGCTCCTCAGTAAGTTCCAGTTAAAATTTTTATACAGCACCTTGGATGGGGGATGCAACAAAGACATCAGCAGGCCTTCTTAGCTGTCTGGGTGTTGAGAGAATCATAGACTTAACCTGTTTCTAATCGATGTATTCTGACTTCTAATCGATGTATTCATCCGAATCAGCTTTTCACTGCAGAAGGCAAAATGGCATTGAAGTGTCTATGAAATGGGAGAGGGTTTTCAGGAGTCTTCTAGAAGCTTCCAGAAGTTTCCAGGGCCCTCAGCAAAGAAGAATGATCAGGAAACATCCCTTAATCCACGAAATGGGAAAGGGAAAAGGAGGGTGGAAGCTCTAATGCCAAAAGCAGTCACATGTTTTTGACATGCCCCTGGTTGGTATGCTCATAAAAGAAAAAAAAAAAAAAACTGTTTACAGGGGAAAAGTTAAGCTAGAGCCACGCTGTGCCCTTACAACCAGGAGTCTCAGTTTCTGACTTCAGTTGACAGGGAGAAAAATATGAATAGGGCAGAGGTAAAAGAGCAGCAGGCCATACTATCATGCGGCTGTGCTGGGCCTAATGCAGCTGTTTAAACCCAAGGAAGGAAGAGCACAGCATCTGGGCTTCCAGTTCTGATTGTGGAGTGAGCAGAAGCTCTGCTGCTGACCTTGGGTAAACCACTTTACCTTCTGCATAGTAGCAGTTTCATCTGTAGTTGGTTTTTTTTTTTTTTTTTTGACTCCTTTGCGCATTATCTTGAGTTTTGATTGTCTCCCCTGCAGCCTCCGTGGAACAATCACACGCCAGATGTATAAAATGCCTGTATTTTTTTGGATGATGCGTTTTTCCTACTGAGAGACACTCCTTTTCTTGCAGCCAATAATGAAAATTATCAGTGTAGAGCTTGGCTCACTCGTGTCAAGATGATACGAGTTAACTGAAGGTCACTTTGAACATACTTTACCCTACCTCCCAGGCACTGCTGATAAAGACAAAAGACAAAAGAGCAAAGACGAAATTAACTTTTAATTTCCCATGGAAGCCACAGAGAGAAACATAGTGATGGGAGAATCTCTTCAAACACACAGTGGAGAGTCCCATATTAAGCATCTTGTCTGATTTGACTTATCAGATATAGCCAAGCATGCAGCTATTTTAAATCTAGAGATAAAGCCCCAGCTCTGAGAACTGATAAATGTCAGTGATACTTTTTCATATCTAATATCCGTCAAAACAGCTTTCATTCCCACATTGGAAGAATAAATAAACAATAAAGTACATGGAGCTCTGTCTGATATGGTCTTCCTTCTAAGCAATTGCTAATTATGTGCTTCTATTTTTCCCTCTCCTAACGGATTAGCTATGTTTTCAAGATTTATTGCTGCAATTCTGCAGCATCACCAAAATATTAGTTAAGAATGTGATTCTTTCTGCATCTGACTTAGTCCATGAAAGTACATCATATTGATAATTGCATTGGTAAAGCTTTAGCTCCATGAACCAAGAGAACATACAGATGATATATAATAACTAAAGACAGCAAATTCACTTTACGAAACACCCCACCCATGAATGAGCTATGACATTTGAGGTCAACTGACTAGTACTCTCAGACAATAGATTTGGGAGGCATTTTCAAGTATATGTTTCTTTATGTCGGTTTTTCCATCTTGGTGTGGCAGATCCTAATCTCAGCAAGGTTATCATTACAAGGAAGGGACACTCTTAGCTTTAAGAAAATTCAGTTTGGAAACTACGAATCGTCACATTGTTCATTGACATGTTTGCTCTTTATTTTACAAATGTAAAAGGTGATGCTACTATGCTTAAGTGTAATTCATTTTATACTACTATTATTGACTATGGAGACACATTTCACATGTGTTAGTGCATTTTTCAATCTCAAAAATTCCTACTTTTAAGTGATATAGTGTTCAAAGCACGTGCAAAAAATATATGTAGTATTGACTTCAGACGTGACAGGAGAGCTTCTGGAAAACTAGCTACCCATTCTGCTTTACTGAAAAGGGATTTACAAAGAAAAACATTCCCAAATTCTATTGCCCTGTGTAGTGTGTGTATTTGTGTGGTGTTGGTGTTTGTTTCTGTATGTGTGTGTGTAGTGTTTATATGTGTGTGAGAAAGTATGTGTGTGTCTGTGTGTGAGTATATGTGTGGTGTGTGTGGTATGTGTGTGTGGTGTACATGTATGTGGTGTGTGTATATGTGTGTAGGTGTCATGTGTATGTGCATGTGTGTGTGATGTGTGTGTGTACGTGGTGTATGTGTGGTGTGTGTGTGTGTGTGTGTGTGTGTGTGTGTGTGTGTGTGTGTGTATGTGTGTACAGAATATCCAAGGTTTCAGGCTTCAAACTTCCCATTTGCACAGAGAATATTAAACAGAAGTCCAGTGCTTACTCTTAAATAGGACAACTGGAAGCAATATTAAAAATGGGCAGAAACAGCTGACCATGGCAATGCATGCTTCTAATCCCAGCAACTGGGAAGAATGAGCAGGAAGATCAGAGGAGCCAGGTCATCCTCAGCTACATAACAAGTTTGAGGTCAATCTGGGCTACATAAGACCCTGTTTCAGCAAAACAAAACAAACACAAACAACAAAAAAGGAGGGCAGAAAGACACTAATGGAAATAAAAATAACTTCATTTAAATTTTCTGAAACATGGAACTGGGACGAAATGTTTTAAAATTACGCTAGTACTCACAGAAAATACCAGAAGCAATAAATAAAATATATTAAATAAATTACAAATACACGAACTATCTGCTATGGGTTTAATTGTATTAGCCCCAAAGTCAGATGCTGAAGTCTTTTTAGAACTTCAGAGTGTGGCTTGATTTGGAAATAAAATCTTAAGAGGACAATAAATTAAAGAGAGGCCATTAGAGCAGGCCTTGATCTAACATAGCTTGTGTCCTTACAATGTATCGGGGGTACATACATAGGGAAGCTGAGAAGACAGCCACCTGCCAGCTAAGGACACTGCCTGAGACAGGACCCTACCCTCGTGGTTGTTAGAGGAATCAACCCTGCAGAGATTTCAATTTTGGACTTGTAGAACTGCAAGACAGTAGTCTTATTTGCACCATACAACCTGTGGTGTTGCTATAGTAGCCATCTATTGCTAAGTTCTCTCTCTCTCTCTCTCTCTCTCTCTCTCTCTCTCTCTCTCTCTCTCTCTCTCTCACACACACACACACACACACACACACACACACACACACATACACACCACACACACACCACACACATACACACATGCACATACACACACATACACACACCGCACACATATACCACGCACACACACAGAGAGACACACAATTGGTAACATAACTTACATGCTGTTTTATAAACTTTATTTTCCAATCACAAAGGAGGATCCTCCAATATTTAGTACATGAATTATAGCAATAAAACTGGAAATGTACATTGAGCAGGTATTTGACCAGGCTCTGTTCTAAACACTTTATAGGTATCATTGCTGTCCTTATTTTCCTAAATGCACACTAACTGAACAGCTAGACAGGAATCCCTTATCTGGAGATTAATTATTCAAATGTACTGTGATACACCTGAAGCAGGACCTGTTATAAAAAATCTGTTTATTCAATTTTTTTAAATGACTGTGTGCATGTGTGTAAGTGTTATGGCATATAGGTAGAAAACAGATGACAGTGTGCAAGAGCCACTTCTCTCCTTCTGCTATGTGGGCCTGGGGCTTAAATTCTGCTCACCTGGCTTGGTAACAGGACACTTTACCTGTTAAATCACATTGCTTGCCCCCATTTTATATTTAGACAAATGACTCCTTCGTGAACATATTTGGATCACAATCTAGGTAATACCTTCTAGAGATGAAGGTCTATGGTGCTCTAAATTGAAAATTACCTTTATATTACTTATAAACAAAAGTTAACACATTTAGAGAGCAAATGTTTATAATCCATATGGTATATTATACAATAATATGTTTGCCTAAAACACACTGTATGTATATATTCAAAGTAGGTATACATTCAAAGACAGAGGGTGAAGAAGAAATTACTTCCAAGACAGCCATATAGTATCTGTTTGTACCATTAGTAAACTAAAGACCTATTTTCCTTCCCCCTCTTCCTTTTCTAAAACCAATCAATTTTTAGACAAGCAATCATATGTCTTAATTTGAGTGACATTGACTTCTCATAAATCTGAACTTGGAAAATGTATCCTTTATTCCTTCTAGTATTTGTGATGAATATTTGGTTGTGATAAATATTTGTACCTGACATGCAGCCAACATGCCTGGCATGGGGGAGATGTAAACATCTCTTCCCTCCCTCTGCCTAAGGTCCTGGGGACAAAATGAAGTTCTCTCTGGAGAACCAGAGTTTATTAGCCTTACTTACAGAGCAATTGGAGAGCAGTGACTGGCAAGAATGTGACTGGCCTTGAAAGCAGCCACCATGGAAGGTCTTCATCCAGCATGAATGATGACTCTCCATGGACCTATATATGGGGTCCCCAGCCCTAGTCCTGTGCAGTCCATATCCTTTACCCCTCGCCAAGCCCCGAAGTTCATGTTTATTTATGTCAGAATTGTACACAACCCCCTCCTTACTCTCCTATGAGAGAAATCAGCAGTCAACAAGCCCAGCTATGAGGATATTTTGCTCTCAGGCCCAGATAAACTCCTAAAGATGGTGGCAGTGTGGCTCATGGGATAGTTCTGTGCAGAGAGGTCACAGTGAAAACCTTTCCTCTGAGTCATTCTTAGAATTTTATGATCTCCCAGAGTCACCCCTACGGTTGGAATTGCCACCAACAATCCCATTTGTTCACTCAGAATGCCTCTTTTCTGCACCAGGGTCCTATTTGTGACCATCTCAATCAAAGAGCACCCAAACGCAAGTGACGGTAGAGTCCAGGAGAGTCGCTTGGAAGGAAGGAAAAGGAAGTCCACATGGACGGCTCCAAAGGAGACTTTTGTAACACAGATAAGCAGTCTAACTTCAGTAGGTAATAGACTAGACTACATTCAGTAAGTAATAGACTAGACTACCTTCAGTGTGTAATAACCTAGACTACCTTCAGTGGGTAATAGACTAGACTACCTTCAGTGGGTAATAGACTAGACTACCTTCAGTGGGTAATAGACTAGACTACCTTCAGTGGGTAATAGACTAGACTACCTTCAGTGGGTAATAGACTAGACTACCTTCAGTGGGTAATAGACTAGATGATTCAGAAATAAAGAGGGGCTGCTCTCAGAAGCTAGTTCCCAGTAAACCAAGCAGTGTTCCTTCTTGAAAATGTTCCCTGTGCATGGTCTTCTTCCTTTCTCCCACCCATCTCTCTGACTGCCTTCTGCAGAGCACAAATGTTACTATGCAGATACTTCAGTATGTGTTTTCTGCACTGTTTCACTATCTACTAAGTGGCTCCCATTTCATATACTAATATTTCACTTTACATAAATCTCCCATATGGCACTTGTAATATCTCTTAATTATTTGTTCATGTATCTGTTCCCCACACTGGCTGTGGAAATCATTTGTCTCTGTAGTTTCGGTGCCTGACCGCAGACAAAGGCTGGCATACAATAACCACAAGGTTGTGGCTGCCCCACATGCTGAGGGCACATTTGAATTGAAGGTATTTATTTTGCCCTTGTATCTAAGGGTACATCTTGAGAAACCTTAGGGTGTTCACAGTCAGCTATGTGGAAAGAAACTAATGTGCTAGTTTAAGCATAACAGAACGATTTGTGCATGTATGAGATCTCCAGTGGGCTTAGCTATAAACACATGCATGCAAATGTGACAATTATAAATATCACACAGATCTCCACATCTCCAGCAGCCTCGGGTTTCTCCTTCAATCTGAAAAGGCTGTGGGGGAAGGGTAGTTACGCTGTGATCACTATGGTTTTAGATTCTGATTTTACTTGGGCAAGGCTGGATACCCAATGTATTTCTTGCTATTTTGAGGGCAGATTGAGCCTGGTGCTGCTTATGTCACTGTGTCAGCGTCTCTGAGATAGCATGCTGTTTACACACAACAGTGCTGCCCTGCCTCTGATAGCTGATCCTATCAGACATGGTTATTTCCAGCTGTCTTCGGGAGCAGACAGCTGCTGTGTCCAAATTTGCCTGCTTTGCCACTGGAGAGGGAGCTGATGAGAGTCGAACTCTTTGTATAGATGGGGGAATCCTAAGCAAATGTTTGGGAGTTTGCAGCCTCCTGGGGTCAGAGAGCTACATGTATTGCTAACTTAGAACCAGGGCTTTTTCACCTTTCCATTATTAGGTTTGCAAATTCATCCTCTAGCCAGAATGAGAGGAGATGGTCCGAGACAGTTGAAAGAAAAGTCCACAGTGTAGACCAATGAAGGAAATGCATAAATTTATAATCTGATAATAATAGTTTATGGGTACATGCATGTATATCCAGAGGCCAATGGCTAACTTTATAAGAGTGTAAGATATAAATAGGACAGATAAGTTCCAAGATGAATCCCATGAGGAATGAAAGACATCCAATAATTTTAGAAGGATACAGTAGCGATGTCTTGTGCAGTGTTGGTTTTGTTTTGTTTTTTTAAGATTAAGCTTGGGCAGAATATTGCCAACTTAGAAATGATTAGATGAGAGCAATGATGACATCTGCGATTGGTAAGAAAGACTTGGTCATATCAGTCAAAGGAGATCTGATGGCCAAGGAGAGCTAGGAAGATGAAAAAGAAATACAAAGCCAGGTGTCACACTGCCTTAGGGCCGACAGTTCTTTAACCAGATCCTGAGTGCCAAGGACCAACGAGATCCTGCTGTCCATTTCTTCTCCTACTCAAGATGCCAGGACAGCTTGTATCTCATGGCACACTGGAGAAAAATTCCTTTGCAAAGAGACTGGCAGGATTTGAAGAGGTGACCTCATTTCCAATGAGGTACCAGAAGCAACCCAAGAACTCTGAATCTGCTGACTTAGGTTGAATTCAGAAGGCTCCAGGGTAAAGTATTTATTTCATGTCTTCTACCTGACTTTTATTGTCTGTCTACTTACCTATCTATCATCTGTCTACATATCTATCATCTATCTATCTATCTATCTATCTATCTATCTATCTATCTATCTATCTCTGTCTTCCCATCTATATATCTATGGTCTCATGTATTCCATGATGGCCTTGAACTCTGGTCTAGACAAGGATGAACTTGAACTGATGATCTTGAGTTTCTGCACCTCCTGCTCCTCCTACCTTACTTCCTGCATGCTAGGATGACAGTTACACACCAACAAGGTCATTTGTGTATTCTGGAGATAGAATAAAGTGCTTTATACACACTAAGTAAGCACTCTCCTAACCAAACTGCATCCACAACTCTATTGGCTTCTCGTCCATGAAAAGATCTGGA